>NC_136497.1:30800600-31005600 GCF_053919585.1 Euprymna scolopes
ACCCAGGGCTGTGTATTTATTTGTTTCTCCACTGAGCAAATAAGGGCCAAGCCCGTTTTTTAATGTGAAAAGAGTGGGGACATGGGGACCAGATCCTCAGAGAGTAGTAGAACTGGATAGTCACAATTGGCATGAGATGTTTCCCCTACATAGACCAATAACGGATTGCCACAAGGGCAAAAGTCTTATATTTGGGGGTTCCTTCACACATGGTCATTCATTGATGCCAGTATCTGTCAGAACAGATACTACACTTGGCCCGGGCCGAGGGCTGTGTATTATTTGCTTCCCCACTGAGAAAATTAAGCACAAGGCCGTTTATTTATCTGGAGAGATTAGGGAAATGGATACCAGCTCCCTGAGGAGTAGTAAGACAGGATAGTGACAATTGGTATGAAGGGGTTCCCCTACATTCACCACCAACTGATTGCCACAAGCGAGGGCAATGTTTCTGTATGTGGGGTCATCCCCACATATGGTCATTGATTGCAGTATCTGCCGGAACAGATACTAAACTTGGCCCGGAGCCGGGGCTGGTTCTTTTGTTGCTTCACCACTGAGCAAATTAGGCACAAGACCGTTTTTTTAATGTGGAGAGATTGGGGAAATGGGTAGCAGGTCCCGTGGAGTAGGGGAGCTGGATAATGAGAATTAGTATGAAGTGTGCTCAAGAGCAATGGTCTTATATGTGGGGTTACCCCCTACATGGTTTTTGATTGCAGTATTTGCCGGAACAGATACTACACTTTGAGATTCATGCCCAGCCCCTGGAGCGATCGGGTATTTATATGCTTCCTCACTTTGAAAAGTAGGCACAAGGCCGTTTTTTAATGCGGAGAGTGAAGAGGAGGGGGAATAACTTTCCCGCGGGGGAACTGGATAGTCACAATTGGTATGAAGGATTTCCCCTACAGTTGTCAATAACTGATTGCCCACGAGCAATGGTCTTACAGGTGGGGTTGCACCCATATATGCTCTTTGAGATTCATGCCCAGCGCCCACAGGGACTTGTTATTTATTTGCTTCCCCACTTAGCAAATTAGGCACAATTCTGTTTTTTAAGGTTGAGAGTGAGGGGAGCGGGATTAGTTCCCCAGCGGAGGAACTGGATATTGACTATTGGTATGAAGGGGTTCCTCTACAGTGAGCAATAATTGATTGCTCGAGAGACATGGTCTTGCACGTGGGGTTGCCCCCAGATATGGTCTTTGAGATTCATACCCGCCTCCCGCAGGGACCAGTTTTTTTATTTGCTTCCCCATTTTGCAAATTAGGCACAAGGCCGTTTATTAATGTTGAGAGTAAAGGGCAGGGGGGGCAGTTCCCCCGAGAGGGAACTTGATAGTTACAATTGGTATGAAGGGTTTCCCCTACATTTATGAATAATTGACTGCTCAAGAGCAATGGTCTTATATGTGGGATTTCCCCCAAATATGATCCTTAAGACTCACACCAAGCCCCCGCAGGGACCGGATATTTTGTGCTTCCCCACTTAGCAAATTAGACACAAGGCCGACTTTAACGTGGAGAGTGAAGGGGAGGGGACCAGTTCCCCCGAGAGGGAACTGGATAGTGACAATTGGTATGAAGGGTTGCCCCCTCAGTGACGAATAACTGATTGCTCAAGATCAATGATCTTATATGTGGGGTTGCCCGCATATATGATCATTGATATTCATACCCAGCTTCCGCAGGGACCGGTTATTTATTTGTTTTACCACTTAGCAAATTAGGCACAAGGCCGTTTTTTTAATGTGGAGAGATTGGGGAAATGGGTAGCAGGTCCCGTGGAGTAGGGGAGCTGGATAATGAGAATTAGTATGAAGTGTGCTCAAGAGCAATGGTCTTATATGTGGGGTTACCCCCTACATGGTTTTTGATTGCAGTATTTGCCGGAACAGATACTACACTTTGAGATTCATGCCCAGCCCCTGGAGCGATCGGGTATTTATATGCTTCCTCACTTTGAAAAGTAGGCACAAGGCCGTTTTTTAATGCGGAGAGTGAAGAGGAGGGGGAATAACTTTCCCGCGGGGGAACTGGATAGTCACAATTGGTATGAAGGATTTCCCCTACAGTTGTCAATAACTGATTGCCCACGAGCAATGGTCTTACAGGTGGGGTTGCACCCATATATGCTCTTTGAGATTCATGCCCAGCGCCCACAGGGACTTGTTATTTATTTGCTTCCCCACTTAGCAAATTAGGCACAATTCTGTTTTTTAAGGTTGAGAGTGAGGGGAGCGGGACCAGTTCCCCAGCGGGGGAACTGGATATTGACTATTGGTATGAAGGGTTTCCTCTACAGTGAGCAATAATTGATTGCTCGAGAGACATGGTCTTGCACGTGGGGTTGCCCCCAGATATGGTCTTTGAGATTCATACCCGCCTCCCGCAGGGACCAGTTTTTTTATTTGCTTCCCCATTTTGCAAATTAGGCACAAGGCCGTTTATTAATGTTGAGAGTGAAGGGCAGGGGGGGCAGTTCCCCCGAGAGGGAACTTGATAGTTACAATTGGTATGAAGGGTTTCCCCTACATTTATGAATAATTGACTGCTCAAGAGCAATGGTCTTATATGTGGGATTTCCCCCAAATATGATCCTTAAGACTCACACCAAGCCCCCGCAGGGACCGGATATTTTGTGCTTCCCCACTTAGCAAATTAGACACAAGGCCGACTTTAACGTGGAGAGTGAAGGGGAGGGGACCAGTTCCCCCGAGAGGGAACTGGATAGTGACAATTAGTATGAAGTGTTTCCCCCCTCAGTGACGAATAACTGATTGCTCAAGATCAATGATCTTATATGTGGGGTTGCCCGCATATATGATCATTGATATTCATACCCAGCTTCCGCAGGGACCGGTTATTTATTTGTTTTACCACTTAGCAAATTAGGCATAAGGCCGTTTTTTTAACCTGGAGAGTGAAAGAGAGGTGGACCAGCTCCATCGAGGATGAACAAGATTGTGACATTGAGCAAACCCTGATTCCTCAAGTGCAATGGTTTTATATGTTGGGTTTCCCCTACATATGGTCTTTGAGATTCATGCCCGGCCACGCAGGATTTATTTACTATCCCACTGAGCAAAAATAGGTACAAAGCCGTTTTTTAATATGGATAGATTGGAGAAATGGGGCGCAGCTTCCTTGAGAGTAGGGGAGTTGGATAGTGACAATTGGTATGAAGGTTTTCCCCTACATTGACCAATAACTTATTGCTACAAGAGCAATGGTCTTTGCTTGAACTTTGGTGGCCAGCCCCGCAGTGGCCATTTGCCCTAGTTGGGTCGAGTATGGCTGTATTCATTTGGCCAGCGTGATGTTAGTGATGTTACTCCCAATAAGATAAACCATCGACTCTTATTCATTCTAGAACGAAAGTTATGCAATCAAAAGTAAATTGTGAGTTTGTTGATTCAATTTAAATTAGTTTCGTCTAAAAGCAAAAATGCTAATTGCCTGTTTTATTGGCGTTTTGTTGATGTATTTAAATTCCGATATGCAAAGCAAAATCGATGATGAAAGATAAAGGGAGGTGAATGAATTCACTGAATTCGGATATGTTTATACGTTTAGCTAGTGTTAGCCAATCGTATCCTTTGTTTAAGGCAAGGGAAAGGCGAAGAGAACAGCGGGGACGAAGAAAGGAGAAAATGGAAGCAGTGATTTGGAAACTGCGACAAGCATTCATTTTGCCCGTACCTAAATAAAATCGACTCATCATGTTAAAAGTAAATAAATGTTCTAATTAAATAAGGAAAAATGAGCTTTATTAATTAAAAAACATCAACTGAGAATTTCGGATGCTAAAACTTTCGTGTGATTCTATATTTGATCTTTATAAAATAAAAATTATAAAAAGACATGTGAATAAAATAATATATTTTTTTTAAATTTCCGTTGTTTATACTTGTTTCTTATACTTGTGATTTTATTTTGCAGAAAAATTGCCTCGGTCTAGAAGGATTTCTCCTTCACTGATTTGAAAATGACAAAACGAACGTATTTCAACAATATATATATAAATATTGAATTGTAATACACACACGCACACGCACACGCACACACACACACACACACACACACACACACACACACACACACACACACACACACACACACACACACACACACACACACACACACACACACACACACACACACACACACACACACACACACACACACACACACACACACACACACACACACACACACACACACACACACACACACACACACACACACACACACACACACACACACACACACACACACACACACACACACACACACACACACACACACACACACACACACACACACACACACACACACACACACACACACACACACACACACACACACACACACACACACACACACACACACACACACACACACACACACACACACACACACACACACACACACACACACACACACACACACACACACACACACACACACACACACACACACACACACACACACACACACACACACACACACACACACACACACACACACACACACACACACACACACACACACACACACACACACACACACACACACACACACACACACACACACACACACACACACACACACACACACACACACACACACACACACACACACACACACACACACACACACACACACACACACACACACACACACACACACACACACACACACACACACACACACACACACACACACACACACACACACACACACACACACACACACACACACACACACACACACACACACACACACACACACACACACACACACACACACACACACACACACACACACACACACACACACACACACACACACACACACACACACACACACACACACACACACACACACACACACACACACACACACACACACACACACACACACACACACACACACACACACACACACACACACACACACACACACACACACACACACACACACACACACACACACACACACACACACACACACACACACACACACACACACACACACACACACACACACACACACACACACACACACACACACACACACACACACCTTGGTCAAAAAACCCAGCAAAACATTCGCAAACATCCGAACAACTCAGTTATTTTATATTGGCTTCTGCCATTAAAAAGTTTGTTTCAAATAGTTTTATTTAAAAGTTTTTAAGCTTATGTATTTTTTTACAAGGGAGAAGTGATAATTGTCCGAAATTCTCACTTAAAATATCAATTTTTACAGTTTTGAAATTAATATTGCACATTCCTGTTATTTCTTTATTTTTATCACAATTATAATCAATGTTAGTTTTATTAAAAAGTTCTGTAAATATATTTAAAATAGCACTTAGAAAGACACCCATTTATATATATATATATATATATATATATATATATTGTTGAAATACGTTCGTTTTGTCATTTACATTCACAAGTTTTGTGTAAATAGAAAATTTATTTTTTCTAATCATTAAAATTGTGTAAATATTTTAATATTAAAATTTTTTGTAAATATATATTTTTTCTTTTAAATCTTTAAAAGTTTTGTAAATATATTTTCAAAAGTCTTGCTCGCGAACGTTCGACCATGCCTACCATTTGACGTGTTTATAAACAACCACCGGCAATGTAAAGGTCGAACAACCTGTTTTACTTGAAATCTTCGTCTTCTGCCACCGGGTATCTAATCTTTCTTTTATGAAAAAGGTTTAGTTAAGGAAAATCGAGTCATAAATGTTCTAATAGAATAGGCACCTTCATTTTTATTACACCAGAACAAGATTACATAAATTAATGAATATTTTCATACCCTTCGAAAATACAGAAATTATGGTATAATAACGCTTCAATTTTTGTATAAATTTAAAAATAAAACAGATTTAAGACATATTAGGCTTACATAGAAATGTGCGCGTCGTCTTTTGGTTTGTTTTCATTAAAAGAATGGCCGGTTTCTATTAGTAAATTCATCTTTTGGTGTAATTGAGCGAGTTTATTTATTTATTTTGTAAAATTAAGTTTTTTTTAATGCAATATCTTAAAGACTTTATTTACATAATTCCAGAAAAGAAATATTAATCTTTCAACTAACTTTTACAATGAATTTATTGAGCTTTCAAATTTAGCTAAATTTCCGAATTTTCAGAACAGCGTTGAAAACATTTTTTCAATATAATTTTTTTCACGCGTAACTTTTTTTTTTTTTTTTTAGAGAATCAATCTTTCGAAAACAATCGCAGTGATCGGTAACTTTTTAAATCAAAGTGATCTCGCTATGAAGTCTAAATTATGACTGATGCATTTTATTGTTTCATTGGTTTAGTATGATTGACCAATATAATTGTTTGTTTTTTGCTATTTATTAACTATTTCTAACATTTTTCCAATCTGACTGCAGCGTGATCCGAGAAATTTCAAGCTATATTAAACGATGTACATTAATGTAGTTAATAGTCAACGGTTCTTTGCTAATGACACTGTCAACTCTACAGTATAGATAAAGTACTCAGAATGCTAGACAAGTTTCTAGCATTTTCCTAATGTCGCATTTTCTACAAATTAAAATAGAGAAATCTGAATGTCCTATGCAAATCGGAACACTATTAATAGACATATTTAAACAAGAAAAAAGATCGACATCATTAACGACGTAATAAGTAGATCATGAGATTAATATATTCAAATATCTGCCCCAGTCAAAATAATTTTTAAGATTCTGATTCAGAAGACAAAAGAACAGATACTTCATTGTATAATTCACAAAAAAAAAGGAAATAAAACAATGCTGATGACATTTTCAGTGTAATTAACAAACATGGAACAATAATGAACCTATCATTTTTATAAATTATAGGTAAAATGTATATTTTATGTAAATAATTTAAAGTAGTAAAAAGTCGAAGGGATTCATTTTTGTTTTTTATGTAAATAAAGCATCATATATCCAAACAACATTTTTAGGAAATATTTCAGTAACATTAAGAAATATTACTTAAAGTCCTTATTAATGAAACGAATAGAACTTTAAGAAAATTATAATTTAACGAAGTAACAATAACATTGATTTAAACATTTTGCATGCAATAGTTAAATCAAATAAATATAATAAAATTAACAAAAATATTTCATGTGATTTTAATGAAACACATTCTCTCGAAATCTTCAAATGTAATATTACAATATTTTCCGTGTACCCGTCAACAGATAAATATAAAGGTAATATTTTTTATAATCTTTATATTAAAATAAAAGAAGTAATTAAACAAATGAAATATTTCTACGAACGGTTAATCTGAAGTAATAGAGATCAGCAACATTGTAACCAAAACCAAAGCAAAATGTTCTAATTAAATGATCACTTTATTTTTCATTACACCAGAATAAGATTACATAAATTAATAAATATTTTCACACTCCTCAAAAATACAGAAATTAAGGTATTCTCTATTTTCACTTTCTGTATAAATTTAAAAATAAAATTGATTTTTGACATGTAAGGCTTCCTTAGAAAATCTCCGCATCGCCTTTGGGTATGTTTTTGTTTAGTGATGGTCAGTTTCTCTTACTAAACTCTCTTTCCCGGCACAATTGAGCGAGATTTTTTTAACTTTTATTAATTTTTACATTTAGAAGAGCATGTTTGATTTTTATAATTCAATATCGTAAGACATTTTGTACATAATTCCAGTAAAGAAAATGTTTTTACAAGGTAGTCACCACATCAAGGCCCGGAAGACACTCGGGTTCAAGGGTTATTGCATATACAATAATGAACGGGATAGTATAGTAGTAATCGTTAGTATTGGAGATTTGATAACGTGACTTACTTAAGGGGGGGGGGTTAATCAGGAGTTTGTTTATGTTGGACTTGAAGACATCCAGGTTGTAGTCATGTGGGAAACAGGCAAACAGAACAGAGTTCCACAGGCGTGCACTTCTAAGAAAGAAGCTTTGTTCATGGAATCTACGTTTTGGTTTTGGCAATGGAGAAAATTTGACAAATATTAATCTTAAAGTTTATTTTAACAATAAATTTATTTAGCCTTTAAATTTAGCTAAATTTCCGAATTTTCGGAGCAGCGTTGAAAATATGTTTTCATTAAAAAATTTTCACCTGTAGTTTTTTTTCTTTTAGAGATAAATTATGGAGTTTTATCTTTGGAAAACCATCGCAAAGTGATCGGTAACTCACAAAAATTATAAGAAGCTGCTTTTTATATCCATTTTCCTTTACCATAAAATTTCACGTACTTAGTATTATAAAATTCGGTTAGTTTTCCGGTGAGATTGACAAAAAGGATGATTTAGTTGTGACACCTGCAACTATAACATTCTTATTTTCATATAGAAATTCTCGTGGATATAATTTACTGTTCCTAATAAATAATTGATATTAGAAGAAATATCCGTGAAGAACATATACATAATGACACAAAGTAAAAGAGACCCACGTAAAGAAGGATATCATTTATTTACATTCACTTTAGAATGGTATCAAATGTTTACTGAAAGTTAATTTCGTGCAACCACCTAGATTTGAACACGATACACCTAGGTTTTCACATCGTTGACGTTAATAAACACGTGATATCGTGTTTGTGTCTTTACTGTTAACGTTTGCCATGTGCTTTTTAAATTAAAATGATGTCGCTATGAAGTCTAACTCATGGCTGAGGCATTTCATTGGTTTGTTGGTTTAGTATGCTTGACCAATAAAATTGTTTGTTTTGGACCAAGTAAAGATTAGATACCCTGTTACTGAAGAGGAAGCTTGGCGAACATTTCAAGTGACACCGGTTGTTCGACCTCGACATTGAGAGTGTTTGTTTGTAAACACGTCAAATAGCAGACATGGTCGAATGTTCCCGAGCAAACTTTTGAAAATATATTTACAAAATTTTTAAGATCTTAAAGAAAAAAAATATATTTACAAAATATGTTTTAATATTAAATATCGATAAATCATTTAAGGAGTAAAAACACTTTTTTTCTATTTACACAAAACTATTTTATATAACAAAAGAAACGTATGTAAACAAAACATATTTAAAATGTGTGTCTTTACTCTTTCTGAATGCGTTTTTTTTTGTAAAATATATTCACAGATGTGTTTTAATAAAACTAATAACAATAATAATAAAATAAATAAATAGGAAAAATGAGCTTTATTAATTAGAAAACATCAACTGAGAATTTCGGATGCTAAAACTTACGTGTGATTCTATATTTGATCTTTTTAAAATAAAAATTATAAAAAGACGTGAATAAAATAATATATTTTTTTAAATTTCCGTTGTTTATACTTGTTTCTTATACTTGTGATTTTATTTTGCATAATAATTGCCTCGGCCTAGAAGGATTTCTCCTTCACTGACATTAATCGCACTTTCAATAAATATTGAACTGTAATACACACACAACCCCCCCCCCACACACATCTTGGTCAAAAAACCCAGCAAAACATTCGCAAACATCCGAACAACAACTCAGTTATTTAATTATTTAAAACAAACTTTTTAATGGCAGAAACCAATATTGGTTTCTGCCATTAAAAAGTTTGTTTTAAATAATTTTATTTAAAAGTTTTTAAGAATATGTATTTTTTTACAAGGGAGAAGTGATAATTGTCCGAAATTCTCAGTTAAAATATCAATTTTTACAATTTTGAAATTAATATTGCACATTCCTGTTATTTATTTATTTTTATCATAATTATAATCAATGTTAGTTTTATTAAAAAGTTCTGTAAATATATTTAAAATAGCACTCAGAAAGACACCCATTTATATATATATATATATTGTTGAAGTACGTTCGTTTTGTCATTTACATTCACAAGTTTTGTCTAAATAGAAAATTTATTTGTTCTAATCATGAAAATTGTGTAAATATTTTAATATTAAAATGTTTTGTAAATATATATTTTTTCTTTTAAATCTTAAAAAGTTTTGTAAATATATTTTCAAAAGTCTTGCTCGTGAACGTTCGACCATGCCTACCATTTGACGTGTTTATAAACAACCACCGGCAATGTCAAGGTCGAACAACCTGTTTCACTTGAAATGTTCGCCAATCTTCGTCTTCTGCTACGGGGTATCTAATCTTTCCTCTATGAAAAAGTTTTAGTTTAAGAAAATCGAGTCATCATGTTAAAAGTAAATAAATGTTTTAATTTAATAAGCACCTTCATTTTTATTATTACAGAATATGATTACATAAATTAATGAATATTTTCATGCTCTTCGAATATACAGAAATTAATTGTAACGCTTCAGTTTCTCTATGAATAGATTTTAGACATGTTAGGCTTACATAGAAATCTGCGCGTCGCCTTTTTGTTTGTTATCATTTAGCGATGGCCGGATTCTATTACTAAACTCTCACTCCGTGGATAATTTAGCGGGGTGTTTTGTTCTTTTCCTGTAAAATTAAGTTTTTTAGTATAAATGCAATATCTAAAGACTTATCTACATAAATCCAGAAAATAAATATTTATCTTTCAAACAATTTTTACAATAAATTTATTTAGCTTTCAAATTTAAGTACATTTCCGAATTTTCGGAGCAGTTTGGAAAAAGTTTTTTATTCTAAATTCCGTCACGTGGAATTTTTTTTTCCTTCAGGGATTAATTATATATATCTATATCTGTCGAAAACCATTGCAAAGTGATCGGTAACTTACAGAAAATTATGATAAGCCGGTTTTTCAGTCGGCCCGTGAGCCTTATAAGTTTTCATCATATAATTTCACGTACCTAACATTATAAAATGCTGGTTGTTTTCTGGTGAGCTTGAGTCAAATTAAGGATAAGGGATTATGTAGTTGTGACACGTGCAACTATATCATTTTTATTTTCAAATCATTGATGTTAGTTAGTCAATAAACACGTGAAATCGTGTCTTGTTTGTTTACTGTTGACGTTTGCCATGTGCTTTTTAAATTAAAGTGGTGTCGCTATGATGTCAAACTCACTGCTGAGGCATTTCATTGGTTCCTTGGTTTAGTATGACTGACCAATAAAATTGTTTGCTTTTGATATTTATTAACTCTTTCCAACATTTTTCCAATGTGACCGCAGCGTGATCCGAGAAATTTCAAGCTCTACTCAATGATATACAGAAATTTTGTTAATTGTCAAACGTTATTCGCTAAAAATCAAAGGTTTAACTTCGGAGACTATTTATTGACGAGACACTGTAACTTATAAAGCATTGTCGACACATCCAGACTACTTTTTCGTTATGTTGCATTTTCTCCAAAATAGAGGGAGGTGATATTTCTATGCAAACCGGAACATTATCCCCATGAGAATAATAAATTTAAATATTTTCCGCAGTAAAATATGTTTAAGATTAAGAACAGGTGCTTCATTTTATAATTCACCAAAACACGTTTGATGAAGTTATAATTTAAAGCAGTAATATATAATAGCATGGGTTTATTTTTGCTTCTTTATGTAAATAAAGCATCGTAGATGTAAACAACATAACA
Organism: Euprymna scolopes; assembly: GCF_053919585.1. NCBI lineage: Eukaryota > Metazoa > Mollusca > Cephalopoda > Sepiida > Sepiolidae > Euprymna > Euprymna scolopes. The sequence continues at coordinate 30,812,127 of NC_136497.1, forward strand.
CATATTTCAGAAACATTACGGAAAATTACTTAATTCTTTGTTAATGGAACCAATCCAACTCTAAGAAAAAAATACTTTTACAAAGTAACGATGGAATTGAATAAAACATTGTTGATTCAATATTTAAAAAAAATAAATATAACTAGCGGGAGGTCGTACCCGGAGTTGCCCGGGTGTTTGTAGATGTGTGATCCAACAACCCCGTTTAAAAAAAAAAAAAAAAACGTTGGTCGGGTTTTGTAGGTGTAAAAGGAAAAAAATGTTTTAATAGGCTTGAACCCCGAACCTTTGGGGTGGACATGGAAAGGAAATGGGAAAAAAAAAACACTGGGACCTAACCATCTCGGCCACGGAGAAGATATATGAAAGACTCCTTTATTTAACGTTTATAAAAGGAAATTAACAGGTATGAGAAACATAAGTCGCGTGATGTTTGACCTTGAAACATGACGCGGCTGCAAGCTAATTTTTTCTTCTTTTATACTGAAAAGCGGATGATACACGGGACGGTCTCAAAATCTGGAAAGATAGCGCGTGAAAGTCAGACAAGTCAAATAAACAGGGGACCCCGTTCGTAACTCATAGATTGTATCATATAGACTTGATATAAAAAGTTTTAAGAAGGGATGAGCCTACCGAAAAGTCACGCGAAAAAAGCCTTTTACGGACATATACAAAAAGCGAACATACATACATACAGACATACATACATACATACATATATATACATACATAGACATATTCTCGCTTTTATATATATAGATTACGAGAAATATGGCATGTTATTTTAATGAAACAAATTCTCTCGAAAACTTCAAATGAACGCGTAAATATCAGCGTAATATTGTTTAAAATATTTAAATTAAGATAAAACAAAGAATTAAAAAGAAATGGAATATTTCTACAAACTCTTACTCTGGAGCAATAGATATCGACAACATTGTAACCAAAAACGAAAAAAAAAACAGACATGATTGCATATAACCTATTGTAATATTTCAATAAATAGTTGTTTGAGCTTATTTATCCATGAATTATCAGCCTCAGAAGTGATTCCAATTGAATTTTTCACACTTAAAATGAACTTTTAATATTATTTGAAAAGAGAGACCAAGTAAAGATTAGATACCCTGTAACTGAAGACAAGATGGGCGAACATTTCAACTGACACCGGTTGTTCGACCTCGACATTGCCGGTGGTTGTTTGTATACACGCCAAATAGCGGACATGGTCGAATGTTCGCGAGTAAGATTTTTGAAAATATATTTACACAACTTTTTAAGATCTTAAAGAAAAAAAAATATTTACAAAACATTTTATTTAATATTAAATATTTACAAAACTTTTAAGGAGTAAAAACAGCTTTTTTTCTATTTACACAAAACTTTTTATGTAACAAAACAAAAGTATTTAAACACAATATATTTAAAATGTGTTTCTTTATGAATGCGTTTTTTAATATTATATTCAAAGAACATTAAATAAAACTAATAACAATAATAATAAAATAAATAAATATAAATAATGAACATTATTGATTACAAAACATTACTGAGAATTTCGGATGCTAATACTTACGTGTATTTAATTTACCCTCGTAAAGATGTAAGCAAATAGCAATTTTTTTATAAAAAATTAAATAAAAGGTGTAAAAATGTGTATCTTGTGATTCTACATTTGATCTTTATAAAAATAAAATCGTGGACGTTAGTTCACGTTTGCCATGTGCTTTTAAAATTAAAGTGGTGTCGCTATGATGTGTGACCGCAGCATGACCCCAGAACATTCAAGCTCTACTCAATGATATACAGTAATTTTGTTAATTGTCAACGGTTATTCGCTAAAAATCAACGGGTTTAGCTTCAGAGACGAGACACTGTAACTTATAAAGTATGGTCGACATATCCAGACTGCTAAACAAGTTTCCAGCTTTTCCTTATGTCGCATTTTCTACGAAATGGAGAGATGTGATAGTTCTATGCAAATCGGATCACACTACCCCCGGAAATACTTTATGAGAATAATATATTCAAATATTTGCCGGAGTAAAAATGATGTTTAAGATTAAGAACAGGTGCTTCATTTTATAATTCACCAAAATCAAATAAAGAAATTAACCAAAGCTAATGAAAATGTCAGTATTTATTAATTTACAATCACAGAATATAATGAACAATCATTTTCATAAATTATAGGTAAAATGTATATTTTATGTAAACGAAAGCACCTTTGATGAATTTATAATTTAAAGTAGTAATATATAATAGCATTGGTTTATTTTTGCTTCTTTATGTAAATAAAGCATCGTAGATGTAAACAACATAACAAATATTTCAGAAACATTACGGAAAATTACTTAATTCCTTTTTATGGAACCAATCCAACTTTAAGAAAAATTTACTTTTACAAAGTAACGATTGAATTGAATAAAACATTGTTGATTCAATATTTTAAAAAATAAATATAACTAGTAGTAGGTAACCGGAGTTGCCCGGGTGTTTGTAGATGTGTGATCCAAACAACCCTGTTTACAAAAAAAAAAAACGTTGGTCGGGTTTTGTAGGTGTAAAATGAGAAAATTGTTTTAATAGGCTTGAACCCCGAACCTTTGGGGTGGACATGGAAAGGAAATGGGAAAAAAAGAATGTAACTCATAGATTGTATCATATAGACGTGATGTAAAAAGTTTTAAGAAGGGATGAGCCGACCGAAAAGTTACGCGAAAAAAGCCTTTTACAGACATACACAAAAGGCGAACATACATACATACATACATACATACATACATACATACATACATACATACATACATACATATATATACATACATAGACATATTCTCGCTTTTATATATATAGATTACGAGAAATATGGCATGTTATTTTAATGAAACAAATTCTCTCGAAAACTTCAAATGAACGCGTAAATATCAGCGTAATATTGTTTAAAATATTTAAATTAAGATAAAACAAAGAATTAAAAAGAAATGGAATATTTCTACAAACTCTTACTGTGGAGCAATAGAGATCGACAACATTGTAACCAAAAACGAAAAAAAAAAAAACAGACATGATTTGCATATAACCTATTGTAATATTTCAATAGATAGTTGTTTGAGCTTATTTATTCAATGAATTATCAGCCTCATAAGTTATTTCAATTGAATTTTTCACACTTAAAATTAACTTTTTAATATTATTTGAAAAGAGAGACCAAGTAAAGATTAGATACCCTGTAACTGAAGACAAGATGGGCGAACATTTCAACTGACACCGGTTGTTCGACCTCGACATTGCCGGTGTTTGTTTGTATACACGCCAAATAGCAGACATGGTCGAATGTTCGCGAGTAAGAAAATCGAGTCATCATGTTAAAAGTAAATAAATGTTCTTATTAAAAAAGCACCTTCATTTTTATTACAACAGAATAAGATTACATAAATTAATGAATATTTTCATACTCTTCGAAAATACAGAAATTATGGTATAATAACGCTTCAGTTTCTCCATGAATAGATTTTAGACATGTTAGGCTTACATAGAAATCTGTGCGTCACCTTTTTTATTATTATTTAGCGATGGCCGGATTCTATTACTAAACTCTCACTCCGTGGATAATTGAGCGGGTTTTTTGTTCTTTTCCTGTAAAATCAAGTTTTTGTTTAATAAATGCAATATCTAAAGACTTATCTACATATCCCGTGGAATTTTTTTTTCTACAGGGATTAATTATATACATCTATATCTGTCGAAAACCATTGCAGAGTGATCGGTAACTTACAGAAAATTATGATAAGCCGGTTTTTCAGTCGGCCCGTGAGCCTTATAAGTTTTCATCATATAATTTCACGTACCTAATATTATAAAATGCTGGTTGTTTTCTGGTGAGCTTGAGTCAAATTAAGGATCAGGGATTATGTAGTTGTGACACGTGCAACTATATCATTTTTATTTTCAAATCATTGACGTTAGTCAATAAACACGTGAAATCGTGTCTTGTTTGTTTACTGTTGACGTTTGCCATGTGCTTTTTAAATTAAAGTGGTGTCGCTATGATGTCAAACTCATGGCTAAGGCATTTCATTGGTTTAGTATGATTGACCAATAAAATTGTTTGCTTTTGATATTTATTAACTCTTTCCAACATTTTTCCAATGTGACCGCAGGGAGCGTGATCCGAGAACTTTCAAGCTCTACTCAATGATATACAGAAATTTTGTTAATTGTCAACCGTTATTCGCAAAAATCAACGGTTTAACTTCGGAGACTAGTTATTGACGAGACACTGTAACTTATAAAGATTGTCGACACAGCCGGACTACTAAAGACGTTTCCAGCTTTTTTCGTTATGTTGCATTTTCTCCAAAATAGAGAAAGGTGCTAGTTCTATGCAAATCGGAACATTATCCCCATGAGAATAATATATTTAAATATTTTCCGCAGTAAAAAAAATGCTTAAGATTAAGAACAGGTGCTTCATTTTATAATTCACCAAAACACGTTTGATGAAGTTATAATTTAAAGTAGTAACATATAATAGCATGGGTTTATTCTTTATGTAAATAAAGCATCGTAGATGTAAACAACATAACAAATATTTCAGAAACATTACGGAAAATTACTTAATTCCTTGTTAATGGAACCAATCTAACTTTAAAAAAATTTACTTTTACAAAGTAACGATTGAATTGAATAAAACATTGTTGATTCAATATTTAAAAAATAAATATAACTAGTGGGAGGTAACCTGAGTTGCCGGGGTGTTAGTAGGCGTGTGTTGTAGAGTGTGTGTTACCAAAACAACCCTGTTCAAAAAAAAAAAAAAAAAAAAAATGTTCGCCGGGTATTTGGAGGTGTAAAAAAAAAGTTCTAATAGACTTGAACCCCGAACCTCTGATGTCGAGATGGAAACGAAATGGGGGAAAAAAAAAACAACTGGGACCTAACCATCTCCGCCGCGGGCGAACATAAATGAACATGTTTTAATTAAACGTTTATAAAAGGAATTTAACAGGTATGAGAACCTTAACTCGCGTGAGGTTTGACCTTGAAACATGACGCGGCTGCAAGCCAGTTTTTGCTTCTTTTATACTGAAAAGCGAACGATACACGGGACGCTCTACAAATCTGGAAAAAATAGCACGTGAAAGTCAGGAAAATTCACTAGACACGCTACTCCCGTTCGTAACTCATAGATTTTATCATTTAGACGTGATATAAAAAGTTTTAAGAAGAATGAGCTGACCGAAAATTTCACGCGAAAAAAGCCTTTTACAGACATACACAAAAATGAACATACATACATACATTCAGACAGACTTACATAATACATACACATATTTTCGCTTATATATATATATAGATTACCAGAAATATGGCATGTGATTTTAATGAAATAAATTCTCTCGAAAATTTCAAACGAACGCGTAAATATCAGCGTAATAATTTTTAAAATATTAAAATTAAGATAAAACAAAGAATTAAAAAGAAATGGAATATTTCCACAAACTCTTACTCTGGAACAAGGATATGCTGTGATTTTTTGTGATTTTCGACAGTAATTCTTGGTCTGAAGACGTAATCACCCAACGTGGGATATTACAGAAACATGTATGCACATATGTAGCCATTAATGGTTGTATAAATAAATTTAATATACCTGCTCTGTTCACTCATTGAGCACTCTTTTTGTAGACTCATGTTGTTTCATTGGATGTACTTCTAGGAAACTAAACTCTACTGGCTATATACAAATGCTCCTGCATAGTTGAGCACTTTGCTTCGTGTCTTCATAAAACACAAACATGGAAAGGATTAACTTCGATACGTCACTCAAAAACATCCCCACACCAAGCACCAAGGATTATTTACTAAAATTAATAATGAAAATGGATGATTTACTCAAAAGGATGAAATGGAAAGCTACTTTTTTTCTACTTGATAAAGATAAGAACACCAAAAAAGAAAGATATGGATTTAAAAGCATAAAATCACCACCAGTAATCCCACAATTACTGCTATCTGAGAAGGACCTCTATTCACTAATTAGAAATTCAGAATTCCACAAAACTAAAAATCATTTCCAAAAAAGACTCGACAACATTGTAAGAGAAATCAAAAAATCACAGCATATCCTTGTTAAGGCGGATAAGACCAGAAACTTTTATGAATTAGACAAGAAGAAATATAATGACCTAGTTCAGAAGAATTTGAAAAAAGACTATCACAAGGTAAAAAATAGCAACATAATTGATTTGATAAATAAGGACAGTAAAAAGATCACGGATGAATTACAAATCAGTGATAGAGTAAATAAGCTTAGACGAAACGAAGCGTATATCCTTTTAAAGGATCATAAACCTAGCTTCCACACAAAACCAACAAGATTGATCAACCCAACCAGACCCGAAATTCGAAAAATTAGTAAAAGAATATTGGAGAAAATCAATCTAGAATTAAAACGGCAATTCAACCTGAACCTATGGATAAATACGGCAGATCCTGTATAATGGTTTCTTAACATTGCCAACAAGAAAAAATGTGCCTTCGTGCAATTTGACATAATGGATTACTACCCGTCAATCACAAAGGATCTCTTTGGGAAGGCAATTGAATTTGCTAAGACCTATACCAATGTCTCCGATGAGGATTTTGACATCATTGCGAAATGCCGCACAACTGTCCTTGTCTATAACGGAGAACAATGGGCAAAAAATGGGCAAAACGACTTTTTCGGGGTATCAATGGGATCGCTGGACTCTGCAGAGGCAACAGATCTCGTTGGACTTTATATCATTTATAATTTAACAAAAGATAATATTATTGATAGAAGGGACATGGGCTTATATCGTGATGATGAGCTGATAATAGTGAGGAATGCTACAAGTGTTAAGTGTGATCAGGTTAGGAGAGCAATCCATAGGGACATGAAAGAATTTGGCCTAAAAGTAGAAGTTAATGCTAACCTAAAACAGGTTAATTTCCTTGACGTTACTTTAGATCTTGATTCAAATACTTATAAATCATATATGAAGGATAACGCTAATCCTATTTATATACACCCGCAGTCTAACCATCCACCATCCATTATTAAACATATACCGTTATCTATTGAAAGTAGAATAAGTAACAATTCATCTGATGAAGTAACTTTCAATGGTTGCAAAGCTATTTATAATACAGCATTTAAAAATAGTGGGTATAAAGACATAGAGATAAAATATAAAGTAACTAACGCTAGCACAAATGGATCTAGAAATCGTAGTAGGAACATTATTTGGTTCACACCCCCCTTTAATATTATGTTGAAAACAAAACTTGGTACAATATTTTTACAACTTATTAACAAGCATTTCCCACCAAATAATATATTACATAAAATATTTAATAAAAATACGTTAAAATAAAGTTATAGCTGTAATGATAACTAAGAAAGGATTATAAAAAAGCATAATGGAAGAATCTTAAGGATGACTAATAGAGAAGGTGTAAATACTAGTGCAAACACGGCTGTGAATAAATGTAACTGCCAAAAGCCTGGAGAATACTCAATAAAAAATGAATGTCTGACCTCATCAGTGGTATACCAAGCTAGGATATTCCCGGTAGAAAACCCAAGGGACGAAGGATTCTACATAGGGAGTACCCAAATGACTTTCAAAAATAGATTCTATGGACATACACGCTCGATGAGTAATCAAACATATGAAAAGGACACTTCCTTATCGTTATATTACTGGAAATATGTTAGAGAAAATAAAACACCTAGTATAGAATGGGAGATTATTAGAAGGGCAAATACTTGCCACTCATTGAACTCACCATGTCCATTATGCTTATCAGAAAAACTTGAGATAACTAGGTTTAAAGATAGGGATAAATTATTAAATATTAAACAAGAAACTGCTATATCCTGCAAACATTTCAGAATACACGCACTTAAAGAACTCTAAATTAGTAGACCAGAACAACTATGAGTACAAGTAACCCCCATCAAATAACACCCCCCAAAGAGGATAAGTGAGGTCGCAACTATGATCCTATTCGTATGAATTGCATAAGTCGCTTTATATTCTATTTCATCAAGCAGTTATAATAATACTAACCTAAATAAATACCTGTATGAAAGTATATTTGAACCAAACGAGTAATAGATTGTTTTGGGTAAACCTCGTAATAATGTATGCATATGGAATTTTTTGGATGTATGCATGTATGGATATATGATCTTTATATACCTGAGTAGGAAGATTAATTTAATATAAAAAAAAGGATAAATGAATAAATAGATGAAAGAAAGTAAGGAATGAAAGGTGAATGAAGGAAAATGGAATAAAGAAATAAGGGTGACTGAATAAAGATGAAGGTAAGTACTACAATATATAAGCTTCTATACTCAGTTTGTATAACCTAAATACTCTGATTTCTGTCATATGTTATTATGTATTGTTATTGTATCGTTATACATCTTATGCATATCTGCCTAACCATCGAAAGAGTGCTTGCTTAATATGAAGATAGGCCTATGAACTTCAAGCGGAGTTTACTATAAATTTTTACGTAGTAAAAAACAAACATACAACGTAGGAAAAGGTAACAAGCGGGCGGGTCCGTGTAATATAACTATGCGTGTGGAGTTTGATAGAAAAGGAGAATTATGTAGTAAATGTATTCATGTCTATTTCTACTTTAGATGTATTATTTGGTGGCAGGGTACACACATATATATATATATATATATATATATATATATGTCTGTATTTTGTGTAAGTAAGTATGTATAAGTGTATTTATGTATGCGTCTATGTTTGTATGTATATTAAAAAAAATTTTTTTTTACACAGTGATCACCACTTATCAAGGCCCGGAAGCCACTCAGGGATAAGGGTTATTGCAAGTACATTACGTTAGTGTGGAGATTTGATGAAGTGTTTACTTAAGGGGGCGGTTCATTAGGAAATGTATATGTGTGTGTATGTATATATGTGTGTGTATGTATATGTATATATATCGATGTATTTGTATATGTGTATGTATATATATATGTATATATATATATATATGCATATATATTTCTGTACTATTATAAGAGGCTGTCTCGTATATGATAGTTGTAGCAGTGTATATTACAAGTATGTATGGGTGTCTGAGTGTTTTTGTATATATGTTATATATGTATATATACACCCGTGTGAATGTAGTGGCATGCTATTTCATATATAGAGGAGTTACCATGCTACTGAGGATAAAAAAGGCACCTTATTATTATTGAAAAAGGTCTTTGCATTTGTGCATGTATTGCTGTGTTTTCCTGCGGTATGAGTGACCGGGTCTCTGTGTGTACCTGCGCGTGTGTGTGTATGTGGGTGTATGCGGTGGTCTGTGTTGGTATATATATGTGTATGTTGTCTTGTATACATCTGTGGAGATGTAGAGACACGAGTAGATAGGGATGTTATCTGCACCTGCGGATGGTCTGAATGTGTATGTATTGTGTGTATGCTGGTGCGCGTGTGTGTATATGTATGTGTATATGTATATGTGCATATATGTATTTGTACTTATATATAAATGTGTGTACGTGTGTCTGTATGCATATATGTATATATGTGTGTGTATATGTAAGTGTGTGTATGTGTATGTATTTATATGTGTATATCTATGTATATGTGTGTGTGTATGTGTATGCATATATGTATATATATATATATATATATATATATTTATGGGTTGATTTATGAGGACGTGAATCCAGTTGGGATCCACAGGTTTTAGAATTCCCGATTATACAGTCTTATTATTATTATTATTATTATTATTATTATTATTATTATTATTATTATTATTATTATTATTATTGATATTGGTGGTGTCATTAGTATTATCAATATTACAAGAATTATTATTACTAGGATTATTAGTGGGATTAATATTAGTTTTGATATAATAACAGTCATGATGTATGGTACCCAAGTGTGTACATGGATGTCTGAAATTGTGAGATTCCACGTATGAATATTACTACGTATGTAGGTATAGATGTAAACATATCATAACTGTATATGACATTTATATGTCTATGTATGTCTATATATATGTGTGTGTGTGTGTGTATATATGTATACGCGGGTGTAGCAGGGTGTAGGTGTTTATAAGTATATTAATATATATATACATGTGGAGTTTAGATAACTTTCGAGGCTTTATTCTTATTCTGTTTATTTGTTCTTATTTTTTATGTTTTATCTTTTATTTTTATTTTTTATTTATTTGTTTTATTTACCTTATTTTAATTTTAATTTTATTCTTGCGTAGTTATAGTTATTGCCTAGTTTCAGTGCGCGTGAGTGAGTAAAATAAAACGAACAGCATATATTCGCTTCTGTATAAACGTGTGTGTGTGTATGTGTGTATGTGTGTGTGTGTTGTGTGTGTGTGCCTGTATGTGTGTGGATGGGTGTTGATTGAAAAACACTGGTCAGTACTCAGTGACCATAGCAAATGTTTTTAATTTACAGACTGTAAGACAAAAATACTAAATTCTCATGTACCTTATGCCATAAAAACCAAAGGATGGGATGGATAGAGAGATAGGGAAATGAAATAGAAGATGTTTATTATCTTCAAAGACCTAACTTGTCCTCTCACCGAGTTATGACTACCACCCAGGTTACATTCTAACTTTACAAACGAAATAAGGAAATGTTTTTTGATTGAAATATCAGTTTTCGATGGTAATTCTTGGCCTGAAGACGTAATCCCCCAACGCGGGTGATTACAGAAACATGTATGCACATATGTATCCATTAATGTTTGTATAAATAAATTTTATATATATATATATATATATATTGTTGAAATACGTTCGTTTTGTCATTTACATGCACAAGTTTTGTGTAAATAGAAAATTTATTTCTTCTAATCATTAAAATTGTGTAAATATTTTAATATTAAAATGTTTTGTAAATATATATTTTTTCTTTTAAATCTTAAAAAGTTTTGTAAATATATTTTCAAAAGTCTTGCTCGTGAACGTTCGACCCTGCCTACTATTTGACGTGTTTATAAACAAGCACCGGCAATGTAAAGGTCGAACAACCTGTTTCACTTGAAATGTTCGCCAAACTTCGTCTTCTGCCGCGGGGTATCTAATCTTTCCTTTATGAAAAAGGTTTAGTTTAACAAAATCGAGTCATAAATGTTCTAATAAAATAAGCACCTTCATTTTTATTACACCAGAACAAGATTACATAAATTAATGAATATTTTCATACCCTTCGAAAATACAGAAATTATGGTATAATAACGCTTCAATTTTTGTATAAATTTAAAAATAAAACAGATTCAAGACATGTTAAGCGTACATAGAAATCTGCGCGTAACCTTTTGGTTTGTTTTAATTAAAGGATAGCCGGTTTCTATTAGTAAATTCATCTTTGGGATAATTGAGCAAGTTTATTTATTTTGTAAAATTAAGTTTTTTTTTAATGCAATATCTTCAAGACTTTATTTACATAATTCTAGAAAAGAAATATTAATCTTTCAACTAACTTTTACAATGAATTTATTGAGCTTTCAAATTTAGCTAAATTTCCGAATTTTCAGAACAGCGTTGAAAACATTTTTTCAATATAAATTTTTTCACGCGTAACTTTTTTTTTTTTTTTAGAGAATCAATCTTTCGAAAACAATCGCAAAGTAATCGGTAACTTTCAAAAAATTATGACAAGCCGGTTTTCAAGTCCGTGGCCTTTTTAAGTTTTCACTATTAATTGTACGTACCTAGTATTATAAAACGGGGGTTGGTTTTCTGGTAAGATTGAGTAAAAAGTATGATCTAGTTCTGACACCTGTAACTATCACATTCTTATTTTCATATATCAATTCTTATTTAATGTTCCTAAAAAATGATCGAAACTAGAAAAAAATCGGAAAATAAAATATCAATAAAAACACAAAAAAAACACACACATGAAAAATTATTACATTCATTTCCCTTCTGTTTTGAATGGTTGAGAAAAGATGAAGTGTTTACTGAAAGGTAATTTTTGCAACCACCTACATTCAAATTCAACATACCCAGCTTTTCAAATTGTTGTTAATAAACACGTGAAATCGTGCCTTGTTTTGTTTGTTTACTCTTGACGTTTGTCATGTGCTTTTTAAATCAAAGTGATGTCGCTATGAAGTCTAAATTATGACTGAGGCATTTTATTGTTTCATTGGTTTAGTATGATTGACCAATATAATTGTTTGTTTTTTGCTATTTATTAACTATTTCTAACATTTTCCCAATCTGACTGCAGAGCGTGATCCGAGAATTTTCAAGCTATATTAAACGATGTACATTGATGTAGTCAATAGTCAACGGTTCTTTGCTAATGACACTGTCAACTCTAAAGTATAGATAAAGTACTAAGAATGCTAGACAATTTTCCTAATGTCGCATTTTCTACAAATTAAAATAGAGAAATCTGAATGTTCTATGCAAATCGGAACACTATTAATAGACATATTTAAACAAGAAAAAAGATCGACATAATTAACGACGTAATAAGTAGATCATGAGATTAATATATTCAAATATCTGCCCCAGTCAAAATAATTTTTAAGATTCTGATTCAGAAGACAAAAGAACAGATGCTTCATTGTATAATTCACCAAAATAAAGGAAATAAAACAATGCTGATGACATTTTCAGTGTAATTAACAAACATGGAACAATAATGAACCTATCATTTTTATAAATTATAGGTAAAATGAATATTTTATGTAAATAATTTAAAGTAGTAAAAAGTCGAAGGGATTCATTTTTGTTTTTTATGTAAATAAAGCATCATATATCCAAACAACATTTTTAGGAAATATTTCAGTAACATTAAGAAATATTACTTAAAGTCCTTATTAATGAAACGAATAGAACTTTAAGAAAATTATAATTTAACGAAGTAACGATAACATTGAATTAAACATTTTTAATGCAATATTTAAATCAAATAAATATAATAAAATTAACAAAAATATTTCATGTGATTTTAATGAAACACATTCTCTCGAAATCTTCAAATGTAATATTACAATATTTTCCTTGTACCCGTGAACAGATAAATATAAAGGTAATATTTTTTATAATCTTTATATTAAAATAAAAGAAGTAATTAAACAAATGAAATATTTCTACGAACGGTTAATCTGAAGTAATAGAGATCAGCAACATTGTAACCAAAACCAAAGCAAAATGTTCTAATTAAATGATCACTTTATTTTTCATTACACCAGAATAAGATTACATAAATTAATAAATATTTTCACACTCCTCAAAAATACAGAAATTAAGGTATTCTCTATTTTCACTTTCTGTATAAATTTAAAAATAAAATTGATTTTTGACATGTAAGGCTTCCTTAGAAAATCTCCGCATCGCCTTTGGGTATGTTTTTGTTTAGTGATGGTCAGTTTCTCTTACTAAACTCTCTTTCCCGGCACAATTGAGCGAGATTTTTTTTAACTTTTATTAATTTTTACATTTAGAAGAGCATGTTTGATTTTTATAATTCAATATCGTAAGACATTTTGTACATAATTCCAGTAAAGAAAATGTTTTTACAAGGTAGTCACCACATCAAGGCCCGGAAGACACTCGGGTTCAAGGGTTATTGCATATACAATAATGAACGGGATAGTATAGTAGTAATCGTTAGTATTGGAGATTTGATAACGTGACTTACTTAAGGGGGGGCGGTTAATCAGGAGTTTGTTTATGTTGGACTTGAAGACATCCAGGTTGTAGTCATGTGGGAAACAGGCAAACAGAACAGAGTTCCACAGGCGTGCACTTCTAAGAAAGAAGCTTTGTTCATGGAATCTACGTTTTGGTTTTGGCAATGGAGAAAATTTGACAAATATTAATCTTAAAGTTTTTTTTAACAATAAATTTATTTAGCCTTTAAATTTAGCTAAATTTCCGAATTTTCGGAGCAGCGTTGAAAATATGTTTTCATTAAAAAATTTTCACCTGTAGTTTTTTTTCTTTTAGAGATAAATTATGGAGTTTTATCTTTGGAAAACCATCGCAAAGTGATCGGTAACTCACAAAAATTATAAGAAGCTGCTTTTTATATCCATTTTCCTTTACCATAAAATTTCACGTACTTAGTATTATAAAATTCGGTTAGTTTTCCGGTGAGATTGACAAAAAGGATGATTTAGTTGTGACACCTGCAACTATAACATTCTTATTTTCATATAGAAATTCTCGTGGATATAATTTACTGTTCCTAATAAATAATTGATATTAGAAGAAATATCCGTTAAGAACATATACATAATGACACAAAGTAAAAGAGACCCACGTAAAGAAGGATATCATTTATTTACATTCACTTTAGAATGGTATCAAATGTTTACTGAAAGTTAATTTCGTGCAACTACCTAGATTTGAACACGATACACCTAGGTTTTCACATCGTTGACGTTAATAAACACGTGATATCGTGTTTGTGTCTTTACTGTTAACGTTTGCCATGTGCTTTTTAAATTAAAATGATGTCGCTATGAAGTCTAACTCATGGCTGAGGCATTTCATTGGTTTGTTGGTTTAGTATGCTTGACCAATAAAATTGTTTGTTTTGGACCAAGTAAAGATTAGATACCCTGTTACTGAAGAGGAAGCTTGGCGAACATTTCAAGTGACACCGGTTGTTCGACCTCGACATTGAGAGTGTTTGTTTGTAAACACTTCAAATAGCAGACATGGTCGAATGTTCCCGAGCAAACTTTTGAAAATATATTTACAAAATTTTAAAGATCTTAAAGAAAAAAAATATATTTACAAAATATGTTTTAATATTAAATATCGATAAATCATTTAAGGAGTAAAAACACTTTTTTTCTATTTACACAAAACTATTTTATATAACAAAAGAAACGTATGTAAACAAAATATATTTAAAATGTGTGTCTTTACTCTTTCTGAATGCGTTTTTTTTTGTAAAATATATTCACAGATGTGTTTTAATAAAACTAATAACAATAATAATAAAATAAATAAATAGGAAAAATGAGCTTTATTAATTAGAAAACATCAAGTGAGAATTTCGGATGTTAAAACTTACGTGTGATTCTATATTTGATCTTTTTAAAATAAAAATTATAAAAAGACGTGAATAAAATAATATATTTTTTTAAATTTCCGTTGTTTATACTGGTTTCTTATACTTGTGATTTTATTTTGCATAATAATTGCCTCGGCCTAGAAGGATTTCTCCTTCACTGACATTAATCGCACTTTCAATAAATATTGAACTGTAATACACCCCCCCCCACACACACATCTTGGTCAAAAAACCCAGCAAAACATTCGCAAACATCCGAACAACAACTCAGTTATTTAATTATTTAAAACAAACTTTTTAATGGCAGAAACCAATATTGGTTTCTGCCATTAAAAAGTTTGTTTTAAATAATTTTATTTAAAAGTTTTTAAGAATATGTATTTTTTTACAAGGGAGAAGTGATAATTGTCCGAAATTCTCAGTTAAAATATCAATTTTTACAATTTTGAAATTAATATTGCACATTCCTGTTATTTATTTATTTTTATCATAATTATAATCAATGTTAGTTTTATGAAAAAGTTCTGTAAATATATTTAAAATAGCACTCAGAAAGACACCCATTTATATATATATATATCGTTGAAATACGTTCGTTTTGTCATTTACATTCACAAGTTTTGTCTAAATAGAAAATTTATTTGTTCTAATCATGAAAATTGTGTAAATATCTTAATATTAAAATGTTTTGTAAATATATATTTTTTCTTTTAAATCTTAAAAAGTTTTGTAAATATATTTTCAAAAGTCTTGCTCGTGAACGTTCGACCATGCCTACCATTTGACGTGTTTATAAACAACCACCGGCAATGTCAAGGTCGAACAACCTGTTTCACTTGAAATGTTCGCCAATCTTCGTCTTCTGCTACGGGGTATCTAATCTTTCCTCTATGAAAAAGTTTTAGTTTAAGAAAATCGAGTCATCATGTTAAAAGTAAATAAATGTTTTAATTTAATAAGCACCTTCATTTTTATTACAACAGAATAAGATTACATAAATTAATGAATATTTTCATGCTCTTCGAATATACAGAAATTAATTGTATAATAACGCTTCAGTTTCTCTATGAATAGATTTTAGACATGTTAGGCTTACATAGAAATCTGCGCGTCGCCTTTTTGTTTGTTATCATTTAGCGATGGCCGGATTCTATTACTAAACTCTCACTCCGTGGATAATTTAGCGGGGTGTTTTGTTCTTTTCCTGTAAAATTAAGTTTTTTAGTATAAATGCAATATCTAAAGACTTATCTACATAAATCCAGAAAATAAATATTTATCTTTCAAACAATTTTTACAATAAATTTATTTAGCTTTCAAATTTAAGTACATTTCCGAATTTTCGGAGTAGTTTGGAAAAAGTTTTTTATTCTAAATTCCGTCACGTGGAATTTTTTTTTCCTTCAGGGATTAATTATATATATCTATATCTGTCGAAAACCATTGCAAAGTGATCGGTAACTTACAGAAAATTATGATAAGCCGGTTTTTCAGTCGGCCCGTGAGCCTTATAAGTTTTCATCATATAATTTCACGTACCTAACATTATAAAATGCTGGTTGTTTTCTGGTGAGGTTGAGTAAAATTAAGGATCAGGGATTATGTAGTTGTGACACGTGCAACTATATCATTTTTATTTTCAAATCATTGATGTTAGTTAGTCAATAAACACGTGAAATCGTGTCTTGTTTGTTTACTGTTGACGTTTGCCATGTGCTTTTTAAATTAAAGTGGTGTCGCTATGATGTCAAACTCATGGCTGAGGCATTTCATTGGTTCCTTGGTTTAGTATGACTGACCAATAAAATTGTTTGCTTTTGATATTTATTAACTCTTTCCAACATTTTTCCAATGTGACCGCAGCGTGATCCGAGAACTTTCAAGCTCTACTCAATGATATACAGAAATTTTGTTAATTGTCAACCGTTATTCGCTAAAATCAACGGTTTAACTTCGGAGACTAGTTATTGACGAGACACTGTAACTTATAAAGCTTTGTCGACACATCCAGACTACTAAAGACGTTTCCAGCTTTTTTCGTTATGTTGCATTTTCTCCAAAATAGAGAGAGGTGATATTTCTATGCAAACCGGAACATTATCCCCATGAGAATAATATATTTAAATATTTTCCGCAGTAAAATATGTTTAAGATTAAGAACAGGTGCTTCATTTTATAATTCACCAAAACACCTTTGATGAAGTTATAATTTAAAGCAGTAATATATAATAGCATGGGTTTATTTTTGCTTCTTTATGTAAATTAAACATCGTAGATGTAAACAACATAACACATATTTCAGAAACATTACGGAAAATTACTTAATTCTTTGTTAATGGAACCAATCCAACTCTAAGAAAAAAATACTTTTACAAAGTAACGATGGAATTGAATAAAACATTGTTGATTCAATATTTAAAAAAAATAAATATAACTAGCGGGAGGTCGTACCCGGAGTTGCCCGGGTGTTTGTAGATGTGTGATCCAACAACCCCGTTTAAAAAAAAAAAAAAAAAACGTTGGTCGGGTTTTGTAGGTGTAAAAGGAAAAAAAATGTTTTAATAGGCTTGAACCCCGAACCTTTGGGGTGGACATGGAAAGGAAATGGGAAAAAAAAACCACTGGGACGTAACCATCTCGGCCACGGAGAAGATATATGAAATACTTCTTTATTTAACGTTTATAAAAGGAAATTAACAGGTATGAGAAACATAAGTCGCGTGATGTTTGACCTTGAAACATGACGCGGCTGCAAGCTAATTTTTTCTTCTTTTATACTGAAAAGCGGATGATGCACGGTACGGTCTAACAATCTGGAAAAATAGCGCGTGAAAGTCAGACAAGTCAAATAAACAGGGGACCCCGTTCGTAACTCATAGATTGTATCATATAGACTTGATATAAAAAGTTTTAAGAAGGGATGAGCCTACCGAAAAGTCCCGCGAAAAAAGCCTTTTACGGACATATACAAAAAGCGAACATACATACATACATACATACATACATACATACATACATACATACATACATACATACATAGACATATTCTCGCTTTTATATATATAGATTACGAGAAATATGGCATGTTATTTTAATGAAACAAATTCTCTCGAAAACTTCAAATGAACGCGTAAATATCAGCGTAATATTGTTTAAAATATTTAAATTAAGATAAAACAAAGAATTAAAAAGAAATGGAATATTTCTACAAACTCTTACTCTGGAGCAATAGAGATCGACAACATTGTAACCAAAAACGAAAAAAAAAACAGACATGATTTGCATATAACCTATTGTAATATTTCAATAAATAGTTGTTTGAGCTTATTTATCCATGAATTATCAGCCTCAGAAGTGATTCCAATTGAATTTTTCACACTTAAAATGAACTTTTAATATTATTTGAAAAGAGAGACCAAGTAAAGATTAGATACCCTGTAACTGAAGACAAGATGGGCGAACATTTCAACTGACACCGGTTGTTCGACCTCGACATTGCCGGTGGTTGTTTGTATACACGCCAAATAGCGGACATGGTCGAATGTTCGCGAGTAAGATTTTTGAAAATATATTTACACAACTTTTTAAGATCTTAAAGAAAAAAAAATATTTACAAAACATTTTATTTAATATTAAATATTTAAAAAACTTTTAAGGAGTAAAAACAGCTTTTTTTCTATTTACACAAAACTTTTTATGTAACAAAACAAAAGTATTTAAACACAATATATTTAAAATGTGTTTCTTTATGAATGCGTTTTTTAATATTATATTCAAAGAACAATAAATAAAACTAACAACAATAATAATAAAATAAATAAATATAAATAATGAACATTATTGATTACAAAACATTACTGAGAATTTCGGATGCTAATACTTACGTGTATTTAATTTACCCTCGTAAAGATGTAAGCAAATAGCAATTTTTTTATAAAAAATTAAATAAAAGGTGTAAAAATGTGTATCTTGTGATTCTACATTTGATCTTTATAAAAATAAAATCGTGGACGTTAAGTTAATAAACACGTTAAATCGTGTCTTGTTTACTTGTTGTGCTTTTTAAATTAAAGTGGTGTCGCTAGGATGTCTAACTCATTGCTGAGGCATTTCATTGGTTCATTTTTTTAGTATGATTGACCAATAAATTGTTCGTTTTTGCTATTTATTAACTCTTCTAACCTTTTCCCAATCTGACCGCAGCGTGACCCCAGCACATTCCAGCTCTACTCAATGATATACAGTAATTTTGTTAATTGTCAACAGTTATTCGCTAAAAATCAACGGGTTAAGCTTCAGAGACTAGTTATTGACGAGACGAGACACTGTAACTTATAAAGTATGGTCGACATATCCAGACTGCTAAACAAGTTTCCAGCTTTTCCTTATGCCGCATTTTCTACGAAATGGAGAGATGTGATAGTTCTATGAAAATTCGAACACATTACCCCCAGACAAGGACTTTTTAATAAAACTAATAACAATAATAATACAAATAAATAAATAAATACAAAGAATGAACTTTATTAATTACCAAATATGAACTGAAAATTTCAAATGCTAAAATTTATTTCATTTTCCCTCGTGGAAATGTAAGCAAATGTAAGTTTTTTTTTAAATATAAATAAAAATGATAAAGATTTGTATCTTGTGATCCTACATTTGATCTTTATAAAAATAAAAGTTATAAAAATACATATGAATAAAATTATATATTTTTAAATTTCCAGTGTTAATTCTTGTTTCTTATGCTTGTGATTTTATTTTACATAAAAATTGCCTCAGTCTAGAAGGATTTCTCATTCACTGACATAGATCGCGCTTTCAATATATATTGCAGTACATGCACACATCTTGGTCGCAAAAATCCAAAAAAACATACGCAAATAGTTATTTTATATTTTTTCTGCCACTAAAAAGTATGTTTTAAATAATTTTATTTAAAATTATTTAAAATCTGTATTTTTTACTAGAGAGAAGAGCTTAGCGTCCGAAATTCTCAGTTAAAATATTAGTTTTTAATGTTTTGTGATTAATATAGTTCATTCTTGTTACTTCTTTATTTTTATCACAATTATAACAAATGTTAGTTTTATGAAAAAGTTCTGTAAATATATTTAAAAAATCACTCAGAAAGACAACCATTTATTTCAATACATTTAGTTGTATGTTACTTACAGGCGAAAGCTTTTTGTAAATAGAAAAAGATTTTTTTTAATCCTTAAAAGTTTGTAAATATTTAATATAAAAAAGGTTTTGTAAATATATATATTCCTTCTTTTAAATCTTAAAAAGATTTGAAAATATATTTTCAAAAGTCATGCTCGTGAACATTCGACCATGCCTACTACCATTTGACGTGTTTATAAACAACCACCGGCAATGTCAAGGTCGAACAACCTGTTTCACTTGAAATGTTCGCCAATCTTCGTCTTCTGCCAGGGGAATGTAATCTTTACTTGATCAAAAAGGTTTTATTTAAGAAAATTTACTCATCATGTTAAAAGTAAGTTTTAATTAAATAAGCACCTTCATTTTTCTTACAACAGAATATGATTACATAAATTAATGAATATTTTAATACTCTTTGAATATACAGAAAATCTGGTATAATAACGCCGCGGTTTCTCTATAAATAGATTTTAGACATGTTAGGCTTACATAGAAATCTGCGAGTCGCCTTTTTGTTTGTTATCATTTAGCGATGGCCGGATTCTATTACTAAACTCGCCTTCAGTGGATAATTCAGCGGGGTGTTTTGTTCTTTTCCTGTAAAATGAAGTTTTTTTTATAAATGCAATATCTAAAGACTTTATCTACATAATTCCAGAAAAGATATATTTATCTTTCAAATTATTTTACAATAAATTTATTTAGCTTTCAAATTCAGGTAAATTTCTTAATTTTCGGAGCAGCTTGGAAAAAGTTTTTTATTATAAATTCTGTCACGTAGAAATTTATTTTTCTTTCAGAGATTAATTATACAGTTGCATCAGTGGAAAACCATCGCAAAGTGATCGGTATCTTACAGAAAGTTATGATAAGCCGGTTTTCAAGTCTGTCCGTGAGCCTTATAAGTTTTCATCCTATAATTTCACGTACCTAGTATTATAAAATGCGGTTGGTCTTCTGGTGAGGTTGAGTAAAAAGGATTATCTAGTTGTGACACGTGCAACTATATCATTCTTATTTTCACATCGTGGACGTTAGTTAATAAACACGAGAAATCGTGTCTTGTTTGTTTACTGTTGACGTTTGCCATGTGCTTTTTAAATTAAAGTGGTGTCGCTATGATGTGTGACCGCAGCATGACCCCAGAACATTCAAGCTCTACTCAATGATATACAGTAATTTTGTTAATTGTCAACGGTTATTCGCTAAAAATCAACGGGTTTAGCTTCAGAGACGAGACACTGTAACTTATAAAGTATGGTCGACATATCCAGACTGCTAAACAAGTTTCCAGCTTTTACTTATCTCGCATTTTCTACGAAATGGAGAGATGTGATAGTTCTATGCAAATCGGAACACACTACCCCCGGAAATACTTTATGAGAATAATATATTCAAATATTTGCCGTAGTAAAAATGATATTTAAGATTAAGAACAGGTGCTTCATTTTATAATTAACCAAAATCAAATAAAGAAATTAACCAATGCTAATGAAAATGTCAGTATTTATTAATTTACAATCACAGAATATAATGAACAATCATTTTCATAAATTATAGGTAAAATGTATATTTTATGTAAACGAAAGCACCTTTGATGAATTTATAATTTAAAGTAGTAATATATAATAGCATTGGTTTATTTTTGCTTCTTTATGTAAATAAAGCATCGTAGATGTAAAATACATAACAAATATTTCAGAAACATTACAGAAAATTACTTAATTCCTTGTTAATGGAACCAATCCAGCTTTAAGAAAAATGTACTTTTACAAAGTAACGATTGAATTGAATAAAACATTGTTGATTCAATATTTAAAAAAATAAATATAACTAGCGGGAGGTACCCGGAGTTGCCCGGGTGTTTGTAGATGTGTGATCCAAACAACCCTGTTTACAAAAAAAAAAACGTTGGTCGGGTTTTGTAGGTGTAAAATGAGAAAATTGTTTTAATAGGCTTGAACCCCGAACCTTTGGGGTGGACATGGAAAGGAAATGGGAAAAAAACACTGGGACGTAACCATCTCGGCCACGGAGAAGACAAATGAAAGACTTTTTATTTAACGTTTATAAAAGGAAATTAACAGGTATGAGAAATATAAGTCGCGTGATGTTTGACCTTGAAACATGACGCGGCTGCAAGCTAATTTTTTCTTCTTTTATACTGAAAAGCGGACGATACACGGGACGGTCTAAAAATCTGGAAAGATAGCGCGTGAAAGTCAGACAAATCAAATAGACAGGCGATCCCGTTCGTAACTCATAGATTGTATCATATAGACGTGATATAAAAAGTTTTAAGAAGGGATGAGCCGACCGAAAAGTTACGCGAAAAAAGCCTTTTACAGACATACACAAAAGGCGAACATACATACATACATACATACATACATACATACATACATACATACATACATACATACATACAGACATACATACATACATACATACATACATACATATGTATACATACATAGACATATTCTGGCTTTTATATATATAGATTACGAGAAATATGGCATGTTATTTTAATGAAACAAATTCTCTCGAAAACTTCAAATGAACGCGTAAATATCAGCGTAATATTGTTTAAAATATTTAAATTAAGATAAAACAAAGAATTAAAAAGAAATGGAATATTTCTACATACTCTTACTGTGGAGCAATAGAGATCGACAACATTGTAACCAAAAACGAAAAAAAAAAAAACAGACATGATTTGCATATAACCTATTGTAATATTTCAATAAATAGTTGTTTGAGCTTATTTATTCAATGAATTATCAGCCTCATAAGTTATTTCAATTGAATTTTTCACACTTAAAATTAATTTTTTAATATTATTTGAAAAGAGAGACCAAGTAAAGATTAGATACCCTGTAACTGAAGACAAGATGGGCGAACATTTCAACTGACACCGGTTGTTCGACCTGTACATTGCCGGTGTTTGTTTGTATACACGCCAAATAGCAGACATGGTCGAATGTTCGCGAGTAAGAAAATCGAGTCATCATGTTAAAAGTAAATAAATGTTCTTATTAAAAAAGCACCTTCATTTTTATTACAACAGAATAAGATTACATAAATTAATGAATATTTTCATACTCTTCGAAAATACAGAAATTATGGTATAATAACGCTTCAGTTTCTCCATGAATAGATTTTAGACATGTTAGTAAGGCTTACATAGAAATCTGTGCGTCACCTTTTTTATTATCATTTAGCGATGGCCGGATTCTAATACTAAACTCTCACTCCGTGGATAATTGAGCGGGTTTTTTGTTCTTTTCCTGTAAAATCAAGTTTTTGTTTAATAAATGCAATATCTAAAGACTTATCTACATAAATCCAGAAAAGAAATATTTATCTTTCAAATTATTTTTACAATAAATTTATTTAGCTTTCAAATTTAGGTACATTTCCGAATTTTCGGAGCAGTTTGGAAAAAGTTTTTTATTATAAAATCAGTCACGTGGAATTTTTTTTTCTACAGGGATTAATTATATACATCTATATCTGTCGAAAACAATTGCAAAGTGATCGGTAACTTACAGAAAATTATGATAAGCCGGTTTTTCAGTCGGCCCGTGAGCCTTATAAGTTTTCATCATATAATTTCACGTACCTAACATTATAAAATGCTGGTTGTTTTCTGGTGAGGTTGAGTAAAATTAAGGATCAGGGATTATGTAGTTGTGACACGTGCAACTATATCATTTTTATTTTCAAATCATTGATGTTAGTCAATAAACACGTGAAATCGTGTCTTGTTTGTTTACTGTTGACGTTTGCCATGTGCTTTTTAAATTAAAGTGGTGTCGCTATGATGTCAAACTCATGGCTAAGGCATTTCATTGGTTTAGTATGATTGACCAATAAAATTGTTTGCTTTTGATATTTATTAACTCTTTCCAACATTTTTCCAATGTGACCGCAGGCAGCGTGATCCGAGAACTTTCAAGCTCTACTCAATGATATACAGAAATTTTGTTAATTGTCAACCGTTATTCGCTAAAATCAACGGTTTAACTTCGGAGACTAGTTATTGACGAGACACTGTAACTTATAAAGATTGTCGACACATCCAGACTACTAAACACGTTTCCAGATTTTTTCGTTATGTTGCATTTTCTCCAAAATAGAGAGAGGTGATAGTTCTATGCAACTCGGAACATTATCCCCATGAGAATAATATATTTAAATATTTTCCGCAGTAAAAAAAATGCTTAAGATTAAGAACAGGTGCTTCATTTTATAATTCACCAAAA
The DNA here is from genome assembly GCF_053919585.1 of Euprymna scolopes. NCBI lineage: Eukaryota > Metazoa > Mollusca > Cephalopoda > Sepiida > Sepiolidae > Euprymna > Euprymna scolopes. The sequence goes on from NC_136497.1 coordinate 30,836,680, forward strand.
CACCTTTGATGATATTATAATTTAAAGTAGTAACATATAATAGCATGGGTTTATGTTTTATTCTTTATGTAAATAAAGCATCGTAGATGTAAACAACATAACAAATATTTCAGACACATTACGGAAAATTACTTAATTCCTTGTTAATAGAACCAATCAACTTTTAAAAAAATTTACTTTTACAAAGTAACGATTGAATTGAATAAAACATTGTTGATTCAATATTTAAAAAATAAATATAACTAGTGGGAGGTAACCTGAGTTGCCGGGGTGTTAGTAGGCGTGTGTTGTAGAGTGTGTGTTACCAAAACAACCCTGTTCAAAAAAAAAAAAATGTTCGCCGGGTATTTGGAGGTGTAAAAAAAAAGTTCTAGTAGACTTGAACCCCGAACCTCTGATGTCGAGATGGAAACGAAATGGAAAACAAAAAAACAAAAAACAACTGGGACCCTACCATCTCCGCCGCGGGCGAACATAAATGAACATGTTTTAATTAAACGTTTATAAAAGGAATTTAACAGGTATGAGAACCTTAACTCGCGTGAGGTTTGACCTTGAAACATGACGCGGCTGCAAGCCAGTTTTTGCTTCTTTTATACTGAAAAGCGGACGATACACGGGACGCTCTACAAATCTGGAAAAAATAGCACGTGAAAGTCAGGAAAATTCACTAGACACGCTACTCCCGTTCGTAACTCATAGATTTTATCATTTAGACGTGATATAAAAAGTTTTAAGAAGAATGAGCTGACCGAAAATTTCACGCGAAAAAAGCCTTTTACAGACATACACAAAAATGAACATACATACATACATTCAGACAGACTTACATAATACATACACATATTTTCGCTTATATATATAGATTACCAGAAATATGGCATGTGATTTTAATGAAATAAATTCTCTCGAAAATTTCAAACGAACGCGTAAATATCAGCGTAATATTGTTTAAAATATTAAAATTAAGATAAAACAAAGAATTAAAAAGAAATGGAATATTTCCACAAACTCTTACTCTGGAACAAGGATATGCTGTGATTTTTTGTGATTTTCGACGGTAATTCTTGGTCTGAAGACGTAATCACCCAACGCGGGATATTACAGAAACATGTATGCACATATGTAGCCATTAATGGTTGTATAAATAAATTTAATATACCTGCTCTGTTCACTCATTGAGCACTCTTTTTGTAGACTCATGTTGTTTCATTGGATGTACTTCTAGGAAACTAAACTCTACTGGCTATATACAAATGCTCCTGCATAGTTGAGCAATTTGCTTCGTGTCTTCATAAAACACAAACATGGAAAGGATTAACTTCGATACGTCACTCAAAAACATCCCCACACCAAGCACCAAGGATTATTTACTAAAATTAATAATGAAAATGGATGATTTACTCAAAAGGATGAAATGGAAAGCTACTTTATTTCTACTTGATAAAGATGAGAACACCAAAAAAGAAAGATATGGATTTAAAAGCATAAAATCACCACCAGTAATCCCACAATTACTGCTATCTGAGAAGGACCTCTATTCACTAATTAGAAATTCAGAATTCCACAAAACTAAAAATCATTTCCAAAAAAGACTCGACAACATTGTAAGAGAAATCAAAAAATCACAGCATATCCTTGTTAAGGCGGATAAGACCAGAAAATTTTATGAATTAGACAAGAAGAAATATAATGACCTAGTTCAGAAGAATTTGAAAAAAGACTATCACAAGGTAAAAAATAGCAACATAATTGATTTGATAAATAAGGACAGTAAAAAGATCACGGATGAATTACAAATCAGTGACAGAGTATATAAGCTTAGACGAAACGAAGCGTATATCCTTTTAAAGGATCATAAACCTAGCTTCCACACAAAACCAACAAGATTGATCAACCCAACCAGACCCGAAATTGGAAAAATTAGTAAAAGAATATTGGAGAAAATCAATCTAGAATTAAAACGGCAATTCAACCTGAACCTATGGATAAATACGGCAGATCCTGTATAATGGTTTCTTAACATTGCCAACAAGAAAAAATGTGCCTTCGTGCAATTTGACATAATGGATTACTACCCGTCAATCACAAAGGATCTCTTTGGGAAGGCAATTGAATTTGCTAAGACCTATACCAATGTCTCCGATGAGGATTTTGACATCATTGCGAAATGCCGCACAACTGTCCTTGTCTATAACGGAGAACAATGGGCAAAAAATGGGCAAAACGACTTTTTCGGGGTATCAATGGGATCGCTAGACTCTGCAGAGGCAACAGATCTCGTTGGACTTTATATCATTTATAATTTAACAAAAGATAATATTATTGATAGAAGGGACATGGGCTTATATCGTGATGATGAGCTGATAATAGTGAGGAATGCTACAAGTGTTAAGTGTGATCAGGTTAGGAGAGCAATCCATAGGGACATGAAAGAATTTGGCCTAAAAGTAGAAGTTAATGCTAACCTAAAACAGATTAATTTCCTTGACGTTACTTTAGATCTTGATTCAAATACTTATAAATCATATATGAAGGATAACGCTAATCCTATTTATATACACCCGCAGTCTAACCATCCACCATCCATTATTAAACATACACCGTTATCTATTGAAAGTAGAATAAGTAACAATTCATCTGATAAAGTAACTTTCAATGATTGCAAAGCTATTTATAATACAGCATTTAAAAATAGTGGGTATAAAGACATAGAGATAAAATATAAAGTAACTAACGCTAGCACAAATGGATCTAGAAATCGTAGTAGGAACATTATTTGGTTCACACCCCCCTTTAATATTATGTTGAAAACAAAACTTGGTACAATATTTTTACAACTTATTAACAAGCATTTCCCACCAAATAATATATTACATAAAATATTTAATAAAAATACGTTAAAATAAAGTTATAGCTGTAATGATAACTAAGAAAGGATTATAAAAAAGCATAATGGAAGAATCTTAAGGATGACTAATAGAGAAGGCGTAAATACTAGTGCAAACACGGCTGTGAATAAATGTAACTGCCAAAAGCCTGGAGAATACTCAATAAAAAATGAATGTCTGACCTCATCAGTGGTATACCAAGCTAGGATATTCCCGGTAGAGAACCCAAGGGACGAAAGATTCTACATAGGGAGTACCCAAATGACTTTCAAAAATAGATTCTATGGACATACACGCTCGATGAGTAATCAAACAGATGAAAAGGACACTTCCTTATCGTTATATTACTGGAAATTAGTTAGAGAAAATAAAACACCTAGTATAGAATGGGAGATTATTAGAAGGGCAAATACTTGCCACTCATTGAACTCACCATGTCCATTATGCTTATCAGAAAAACTTGAGATAACTAGGTTTAAAGATAGGGATAAATTATTAAATATTCAACAAGAAACTGCTATATCCTGCAAACATTTCAGAATACACGCACTTAAAGAACTCTAAATTAGTAGACCAGAACAACTATGAGTACAAGTAACCCCCATCAAATAACACCCCCCAAAGAGGATAAGTGAGGTCGCAACTATGATCCTATCCGTATGAATTGCATAAGTCGCTTTATATTCTATTTAATCAAGCAGTTATAATAATACTAACCTAAATAAATACCTGTATGAAAGTATATTTGAACCAAACGAGTAATAGATTGTTTTGGGTAAACCTCGTAATAATGTATGCATATGGAATTTTTTGGATGTATGCATGTATGGATATATGATCTTAATATACCTGAGTAGGAAGATTAATTTAATATAAAAAAAAGGATAAATGAATAAATAGATGAAAGAAAGTAAGGAATGAAAGGTGAATGAAGGAAAAGGGAATAAAGAAATAAGGGTGACTGAATAAAGATGAAGGTAAGTACTACAATATATAAGCTTCTATACTCAGTTTGTATAATCTACATACTCTGATTTCTGTCATATGTTATTATGTATTGTTATTGTATCGTTATACATCTTATGCATATCTGCCTAACCATCGAAAGAGTGCTTGCTTAATATGAAGATAGGCCTATGAAATTCAAGCGGAGTTTACTATAAATTTTTACGTAGTAAAAAAAAAACATACAACGTAGGAAAAGGTAACAAGCGGGCGGGTCCGTGTAATATAACTATGCGTGTGGAGTTTGATAGAAAAGGAGAATTATGTAGTAAATGTATTCATGTCTATTTCTACTTTAGATGTATTATTTGGTGGCAGGGTACACATATATATATATATATATGTCTGTATTGTGTGTAAGTAAGTATGTATAAGTGTATTTATGTATGCGTCTATGTTTGTATGTATATTAAAAAAAAAATTTTTTTACACAGTGATCACCACTTATCAAGGCCCGGAAGCCACTCAGGGATAAGGGTTATTGCAAGTACATTACGTTAGTGTGGAGATTTGATGAAGTGTTTACTTAAGGGGGCGGTTCATTAGGAAATGTATATGTGTGTGTATGTATATATGTGTGTGTATGTATATGTATATATATCGATGTATTTGTATATGTGTATGCATATATATATGTATATATATATGTATATATATGCATATATATTTCTGTACTATTATAAGAGGCTGTCTCGTATATGATAGTTGTAGCAGTGTATATTACAAGTATGTATGGGTGTCTGAGTGTTTTTGTATATATGTTATATATGTATATATACACCCGTGTGAATGTAGTGGCATGCTATTTCATATATGGAGGAGTTACCATGCTACTGAGGATAAAAAAGGCACCTTATTATTATTGAAAAAGGTCTTTGCATTTGTGCATGTATTGCTGTGTTTTCCTGCGGTATGAGTGACCGGGTCTCTGTGTGTACCTGCGCGTGTGTGTGTATGTGGGTGTATGCGGTGGTCTGTGTTGGTATATATATGTGTATGTTGTCTTGTATACATCTGTGGAGATGTAGAGACACGAGTAGATAGGGATGTTGTCTGCACCTGCGGATGGTCTGAATGTGTATGTATTGTGTGTATGCTGGTGCGCGTGTGTGTATATGTATGTGTATATGTATATGTGCATATATGTATTTGTACTTATATATAAATGTGTGTACGTGTGTCTGTATGCATATATGTATATATGTGTGTGTATATGTAAGTGTGTGTATGTGTATGTATTTATATGTGTATATCTATGTATATGTGTGTGTGTATGTGTATGCATATATGTATATATATATATATATATATATATATATATTTATGGGTTGATTTATGAGGACGTGAATCCAGTTGGGGTCCACAGGTTTTAGAATTCCCGATTATACAGTCTTATTATTATTATTATTATTATTATTATTATTATTATTATTATTATTATTATTATTATTGATATTGGTGGTGTCATTAGTATTATCAATATTACAAGAATTATTATTACTAGGATTATTAGTGGGATTAATATTAGTTTTAATATAATAACAGTCATGATGTATGGTACCCAGGTGTGTACATGGATGTCTGAAATTGTGAGATTCCACGTATGAATATTACTACGTATGTAGGTATGGATGTAAACATGTCATAACTGTATATGACATTTGTATGTCTATGTATGTCTATATATATGTGCGTGTGTGTATATATATATATATACGCGGGTGTAGCAGGGTGTAGGTGTTTATAAGTATATTAATATATATATACATGTGGAGTTTAGATAACTTTCGAGGCTTTATTCTTATTCTGTTTATTTGTTTTTATTTTTTATGTTTTATGTTTTATTTTTATTTTTTATTTATTTGTTTTATTTACCTTATTTTAATTTTAATTTTATTCTTGCGTAGTTATAGGTATTGCTTAGTTTCAGTGCGCGTGAGTGAGTAAAATAAAACGAACAGCATATATTCGCTTCTGTATAAACGTGTGTGTGTGTATGTGTATGTGTGTGTGTTGTGTGTGTGTGCCTGTATGTGTGTGGATGGGTGTTGATTGAAAAACACTGGTCAGTACTCAGTGACCATAGCAAATGTTTTTAATTTACAGACTGTAAGACAAAAATACGAAATTCTCAAATACCTTATGCCATAAAAACCAAAGGATGGGATGGATAGAGAGATAGGGAAATGAAATAGAAGATGTTTATTATCTTCAAAGACCTAACTTGTCCTCTCACCGAGTTATGACTACAACCCAGGTTACATTCTAACTTTACAAACGAAATAAGGAAATGTTTTTTGATTGAAATATCAGTTTTCGACGGTAATTCTTGGCCTGAAGACGTAATCCCACAACGCGGGTGATTACAGAAACATGTATGCACATATGTATCCATTAATGTTTGTATCAATAAATTTTATATATATATATATATATATTGTTGAAATACGTTCGTTTTGTCATTTACATTCACAAGTTTTGTGTAAATAGAAAATTTATTTTTTCTAATCATTAACATTGTGTAAATATCTTAATATTAAAAATGTTTTGTAAATATATATTTTTTCTTTTAAATCTTTAAAAGTTTTTTAAATATATTTTCAAAAGTCTTGCTCGTGAACGTTCGACCCTGCCTACCATTTGACGTGTTTATAAACAACCACCGGCAATGTCAAGGTCGAACAACCTGTTTCACTTGAAATGTTCGCCAAACTTCGTCTTCTGCCACGGGGTATCTAATCTTTCCTTTATGAAAAAGGTTTAGTTTAAGAAAATCGAGCCATAAATGTTCTAATAGAATAAGCACGTTCATTTTTATTACACCAGAACAAGATTACATAAATTAATGAATATTTTCATACCCTTCGAAAATACAGAAAGTATGGTATAATAACGCTTCAATTTTTGTATAAATTTAAAAATAAAACAGATTTAAGACATGTTAGGCGTACATTGAAATCTGTGCGTAACCTTTCGGTTTGTTTTCATTAAAGGATGACCGGGTTCTATTAGTAAATTCATCTTTGGGATAATTGAGCAAGTTTATTTATTTTGTAAAATTAGGTTTTTTTTAATGCAATATCTTAAAGACTTTATTTACATAATTCCAGAAAACAAATATTAATCTTTCAACTAACTTTTACAATGAATTTATTGAGCTTTCAAATTTAGCTGAATTTCCGAATTTTCAGAACAGCGTTGAAAACATTTTTTCAATATAAATTTTTTCACGCGTAACTTTTTTTTTTTTTAGAGAATCAATCTTTCGAAAACAATCGCAAAGTAATCGGTAACTTTCAAAAAATTATGACTAGCCGGTTTTCAAGTCTATGGCCTTTTTAAGTTTTCACTATTAATTGTTCCTACCTAGTATTATAAAACGGGGGTTGGTTTTCTGGTAAGATTGAGTAAAAAGTATGATCTAGTTCTGACACCTGTTACTATCACATTCTTATTTTCATATAGCAATTCTTATTCAATGTTCCTAAAAAATAATCGAAACTAGAAAAGAATCGGAAAATAAAATATCAATAAAAACACAAAAAACACACATGAAAAATGATTAAATTTTTTTCCCTTCTGTTTTGAATGGTTGAGAAAAGATCAAGTGTTTACTGAAAGGTAAATTTTTGCAACCACCTACATTCAAATTCAACATACCCAGCTTTTCAAATTGTTGACGTTAATAAACACGTGAAATCGTGCCTTGTTTTGTTTGTTTACTCTTGACGTTTGCCATGTGCTTTTTAAATCAAAGTGATGTCGCTATGAAGTCTAAATTATGACTGAGGCATTTTATTGTTTCATTGGTTTAGTATGATTGACCAATATAATTGTTTGTTTTTTGCTATTTATTAACTATTTCTAACATTTTTCCAATCTGACTGCAGCGTGATCCGAGAACTTTCAAGCTATTTTAAACGATGTACATTGATGTAGTTAATAGTCAACGGTTCTTTGCTAATGACACTGTCAACTCTAAAGTGTAGATAAAGTACTCAGAATGCTAGACAAGTTTCTAGCATTTTCCTAATGTCGCATTTTCTACAAATTAAAATAGAGAAATCTGAATGTTCTATGCAAATCGGAACACTATCAATAGACATATTTAAACAAGAAAAAAGATCGACATAATTAACGACGTAATAAGTAGATCATGAGATTAATATATTCAAATATCTTCCCCAGTCAAAATAATCTTTAAGATTCTGATTCAGAAGACAAAAGAACAGATGCTTCATTGTATAATTCACAAAAATAAAGGAAATAAAACAATGCTGATGACATTTTCAGTGTAATTAACAATCATGGAACAATAATGAACCTATCATTTTTATAAATTATAGGTAAAATGTATATTTTATGTAAATAATTTAAAGTAGTAAAAAGTCGAAGGGATTCATTTTTGTTATTTATGTAAATAAAGCATCATATATCTAAACAACAGTTTTAGGAAATATTTCAGTAACATTAAGAAATATTACTTAAAGTCCTTATTAATGAAACGAATAGAACTTTAAAAAAATTATAATTTAACGAAGTAACGATAACATTGAATTAAACATTTTGCATGCAATATTCAAATCAAATAAATATAATAAAATTAACAAAAATATTTCATGTGATTTTAATGAAACACATTCTCTCGAAATCTTCAAATTTAATATTACAATATTTTCCTTGTACCCGTGAACAGATAAATATAAAGGTAATATTTTTTTAATAATCTGTATATTAAAATAAAAGAAGTAATGAAACAAATGAAATATTTCTACAAACGGTTAATCTGAAGTAATAGAGATCAGCAACATTGTAACCAAAACCAAAGCAAAATGTTCTAATTAAATAAACACTTTATTTTTCATTACACCAGAATAAGATTACATAAATTAATAAATATTTTCACACTCCTCAAAAATACAGAAATTAAGATATTCTCTATTTTCACTTTCTGTATAAATTTAAAAATAAAATTGATTTTTGACATGTAAGGCTTCCTTAGAAAATCTCCGCATCGCCTTTGGGTATGTTTTCGTTTAGTGATGGTCAGTTTCTCTTACTAAACTCTCTCTCTCCCGGCACAATTGAGCGAGATTTTTTTAAACTTTTATTAATTTTTACTTTTTAGAAGACCATGTTTGATTTTTTATAATTCAATATCGTAAGACATTTTGTACATAATTCCAGTAAAGAAAATGTTTTTACAAGGTAGTCACCACATCAAGGCCCGGCAACCACTCGGGTTCAAGGGTTATTGCATATACAATAATGAACGGGATAGTATAGTAGTAATCGTTAGTATTGGAGATTTGATAACGTGACTTACTTAAGGGGGGGCGGTTAATCAGGAGTTTGTTTATGTTGGACTTGAAGACATCCAGGTTGTAGTCATGTGGGAAACAGGTAAACGGAACAGAGTTCCACAGGCGTGCACTTCTAAGAAAGAAGCTTTGTTCATGGAATCTACGTTTTGGTTTTGGCAATGGAGAAAATTTGACAAATATTAATCTTAAAGTTTATTTTAACAATACATTTATTTAGTCTTTAAATTTAGCTAAATTTCCGAATTTTCGGAGCAGCGTTGAAAATATGTTTTCATTAAAAAATTCTCACCTGTAGTTTTTTTTTCTTTTATAGATAAATTATGGAGTTTTGTCTTTCGAAAACCATCGCAAAGTGATCGGTAACTCACAAAAATTATAAAAAGCTGTTTTTTTTAAATCCATTTTCCTTTACCTAAAATTGCACATACTTAGTATTATGTTATATTTTAAAATTCGGTTAGTTTTCTGGTGTGATTGACAAAAAGGATGATTTAGTTGTGACACCTGCAACTATAACGTTCTTATTTTCATATAGAAATTCTCGTTGGATATAATTTACTGTTCCTAATAAATAATTGATATTAGAAGAAATATCCGTTAAGAACATATACATAATGACACAAAGTAAAAGAGACCCACGTAAAAAAGGATATCATTTATTTACATTCACTTTAGAATGGTATCAAATGTTTACTGAAAGTTAATTTTGTGCAACTACCTAGATTTGAACACGATACACCTAGGTTTTCAAATCGTTGACGTTAATAAACACGTGATATCGTGTTTGTGTCTTTACTGTTAACGTTTGCCATGTGCTTTTTAATTTAAAATGATGTCGCTATGAAGTCTAACTTATGGCTGAGGCATTTCATTGGTTTGTTGGTTTTGTATGCTTGACCAATAAAATTGTTTGTTTTGAACCAAGTAAAGATTAGATACCCTAATACTGAAGATGAAGATTGGCGAACATTTCAAGTGACACCGGTTGTTCGACCTCAACATTGAGAGTGTTTGGTCAAATAGCAGACATGGTCGAATGTTCCCAATCAAACTTTTGAAAATATATTTACAAAATTTTTAAGATCTTAAAGAAAAAAAATATATTTACAAAATATTTTTTAATATTAAATATCTATAAATAATTTAAGGAGTAAAAACACTTTTTTTCTATTTGCACAAAACTATCTTATAAAACAAAAGAAACGTATGTAAACAAAATATCTTTAAAATATGTGTCTTTCTGAATGCGTTTTTTTTGTAAAATATATTCACAGATGTGTTTTAATAACACTAATAACAATAATAATAAAATAAATAAATAGGAAAAATGAGCTTTATTAATTAGAAAACATCAAGTGAGAATTTCGGATGCTAAAACTTACGTGTGATTCTATATTTGATCTTTATAAAATAAAAATTATAAAAAGACATGTGAATAAAATAATATATTTTTTAAATTTCCGTTGTTTATACTTGGGATTTTATTTTGCATAAAAATTGCCTCGGTCTAGAAGGATTTCTCCTTCAATGACATACATCGCACTTTCAATAAATATTGAATTGTAACACACACACACACACACACACACACACACACACACACACACACACACACACACACACACACACATCTTGGTCAAAAAACCCCGCAAAACATTCGCAAACATCCGAACAACTCAGTTATTTTATATTGGTTTCTGCCATTAAAAATTTGTTTTAAATAATTTTATTTAAAACTTTTTAAGAATATGTCTTTTTTTACAAGGGAGAAGTGATAATTGTCCGAAATTCTCAGTTAAAATATCAATTTTTACAGTTTTGAAATTAATATTGGACATTCCTTTTATTTCTTTTTTTTTGTTAGTTTTATTAGAAAGTTCTGTAAATATATTTAAAATGAATTTAGGAAAACTCGTCCCGGGAAAACTCGTCTCGGGAAAACTCGTCTCAGGAAAACTCGTCTCCGGAAAACTCGTCTCGGGAAAACTCGTCCCCTTTCGCTAGGTAGGAAAACTGGTCCCTAATTGAATAAATATCGATTGAAAACACATCTTATGATCGTTCTTGAAGGAGATATTGTTTTTTTTTAAATAAACTATAACCCCCCCCCATAATATTTAAAAAAAAATATTTTTACTTGTTTAATGTTTTTTTTTTTTTTTTAAATAAAATCGATTTTCTAAGTGTCCGTTTTCTACCTAACTGGCTAAGTTCTTAGTGGTTTAACTTATTTTAAAGCGTTTATTATGTTCATACAAAGTTAATTACAAATTATTTTTTGTTCTTATTTTAACGAATGTTTTTTGGAGTCATAAAAACAATAAAAAAAACAAAACCCAAAAATTAAAAAACAGGGAGCGATTCGACGCTTTTGGTTTTGTTTTTTAATTATGATAGTTTTTTGTTGTTATGTTTTTGTTTTCTGTCATACCAAATGCACTCATGCGTTATTTAAAATTATGATTTTATCAATTATCCACATTTATTGTCGTCCTGTCAAATTTTGCAAAAATTAACTAATAAATTAAAAGCGAAATATTTTTTGACGCGAGAGATGCCATGTGCTAACAATCTCTCGTTAACTCATTTTTAATTTTTTAAATTTTTACTTCAAAATTCTAAAATCAATCATTAAGAGAGAAAGTAATCACTAAATAAATTTATTAATCAATTTTATTGAAAACTCCGCTATCGTTTATCAAGAATCTTTTTAATTTCATTTTTTGTTGGTTGCTTTTCAAAGGGAGATATAGATTTTATCCCCCCCTCTCTCTCCAAATTATATTTTAAAAAATATTAAAATTCATTATTTTCTTTTTAAAACCAAATCTCCCTCAGTAATTTCTTTCATTTTCTATTTTTTTAGCGATTATCAAGACCCCCTCGTTCTCCCGTAACACTCGACCGACATGTTTTTTGTTTGTTTTCTGTTTTTTTTTTCTTTACCAAATAAACGATTCAAAATAAATTAAATAAACAACATAGTCGGCGAGGTAGAAAAATCGATTTTACCCTTTTATAAGCAACAGTATATAAGTAAATTATTTTCATATTAATATAAAAAAAAATATGCGGTCTCGTTTATGAACATAATAAATGCTTTTATTAAAAACACAAAAAAACATCAAACAAGTAAAAATATTTTTTTAAAAATATTAGGGGGGGGGCTATAGTTTATTTTAAAAAACAATATCTCCTTCAAGAACGATCATAAAATGTGTTTTCAATCGATATTTATTCAATAAGGGACCAGTTTTCCTACCTAGCGAAAGGGGACGAGTTTTCCCGAGACGAGTTTTCCGGAGACGAGTTTTCCCGAGACGAGTTTTCCCGAGACGAGTTTTCCCGGGACGAGTTTTCCCGGCACCATTTAAAATAGCACTCAGAAAGACACCCATTTATATATATATATATATATATATATATATATATATATATATATATATATATATATATATATATATATATATATATATATTGTTGAAATACGTTCGTTTTGTCATTTACATTCACAAGTATTGTGTAAATAGAAAATTTATTTTTTCTAATCATTAAAATTGTGTAAATATTTTAAGGTTAAAAATGTTTTGTAAATATATATTTTTTCTTTTAAATCTTAAAAAGTTTTGTAAATATATTTTCAAAAGTCTTGCTCGTGAACGTTCGACCATGCCTACCATTTGACGTGTTTATAAACAACCACCGGCAATGTCAAGGTCGAACAACCTGTTTCACTTGAAATGTTCGCCAATCTTCCTCTTCTGCCACGGGGTATCTAATCTTTCCTTTATGAAAAAGGTTTAGTTTAAGAAAATCGAGTCATCTTGTTAAAAGTAAAGAAATGTTCTAATGAAATAAGCACCTTCATTTTTATTACAACAGAATAAGATTACATAAATTAATGAATATTTTCATACTCTTTGAAAATACAGAAAGTATGGTATAATAACGCTTCAGTTTCTCTTTAAATTGATTTTAGATATGTAAGGCTTACATAGAAATCTGCGAGTCGCCTTTTTGTTTGTTATCATTTAGCGATGGCTGGATTCTATTACTAAACTCGCACCCCGTGGATAATTGAGCGTTTTTTTTTGTTCTTCTCCTGTAAAATCAAATTTCTTTTATAAATGCAATATCTAAAGACATATCTACATAATTCCAGAAAAGAAATATTTATCTTTCCAATTATTTTTACAATAAATTTATTTAGCTTTAAAATTTAGGTACATTTCCGATTTATCGGAGCAGTCTGGAAAAAGTTTTTTTTATTATAAATTCCGTCACGTGGAAATTATATATATGTATATCTGTCGAAAACCATCGCAAAGTGATCGGCATCTTACAGAAAATTATGATAAGCCGGTTTTTCCGTCGGCCCGTGAGCCTTATAAGTTTTCATCATATAATTTCACGTACCTAATATTATAAAATGCGGGTTGGTCTTCTGGTGAGGTTGAGTCAAAAGGATTATCTAGTTGTGACACCTGCAACTATATCATTTTTATTTTCAAATCATTAATGTTAGTCAATAAACACGTGAAATCGTGTCTTGTTTGTTTACTGTTGACGTTTGCCCATCTGCTTTTTAAATTAAAGTGGTGTCGCTATGATGTCTAACTCATGGCTGAGGCATTTCATTGGTTCATTGTTTCAGTATGATAGACCAATAAATTGTGCGTTTTTGCTATTTATTAACTCTTTCCAACATTTTTCCAATTTGACCTCAGCGTGATCCGAGAACTTTCAAGCTCTACTCAATGATAAACAGTAATTTTGTTAATTGTCAACCGTTATTCGCTAAAAATCAACGGTTTAACTCTTCGGAGACTAGTTATTGACGAGACACTGTAACTTATAACGTATTGTCGACACATCCAGACTACTAAACACGTTTCCAGATTTTTCCGTATAGTCGTATTTTCACGAAAATAGAGAGAGGTGATAGTTCTATGCAAATCGGATCATTATCTCCATGAGAATAATATATTTAAATATTTTCCGCAGTAAAAAAAATGTTTAAGATTAAGAACAGGTGCTTCATTTTATAATTCACCAAAACACATTTTATGAAGTTATAATTTAAAGCAGTAATATATAATAGCATGGGTTTATTTTTATCTTCTTTATGTAAATAAAGCATCGTAGATGTAAACAACATAACAAATATTTCAGACACATTACGGAAAATTACTTAATTCCTTGTTAATGGAACCAATCTAACTTTAAGAAAAATTTACTTTTACAAAGTAACGATTGAATTTAATAAAACATTGTTGATTCAATATTTTAAAAAATAAATATAACTAGCGGGATGGACCCGGAGTTGCCCGGGTGTTTGTAGATGTGTGATCCAAACAACCCTGTTTACAAAAAAAAACGTTGGTCGGGTTTTGTAGGTGTAAAAGAAAAAATGTTTTAATAGGCTTGAACCCCGAACCTTTGGGGTGGACATGGAAAGGAAATGGGGGAAAAAAAAACACTGGGGCGTAACTATCTCGGCCACGGAGAAGACAAATGAAAGACTTCTTTATTCAACGTTTATAAAAGGAAATTAACAGGTATGAGAAAGTTAAGTCGCGTGATGTTTGACCTTGAAACATGACGCGGCTGCAAGCTAATTTTTTCTTCTTTTATACTTAAAAGCGAACGATACACAGGACGGTCCAAAAATCTGGAAAGATAACGCGTGAAAGTCAGACAAATAAAATAGACAGGCGACCCCGTTCATAACTGATAGATTTTATCATTTAGACATGATATAAAAAGTTTTAAGAAGGGATGAGGATGAGCCGACCGAAAAGTCACGCGAAAAAAGCCTTTTACAGACATGCACAAAAGGCGAACATATATACATGCTTGCATATATACATACATACATACATACATAGACATATTTTCGCTTTTATATATATAGATTACGAGAAATATGGCATGTTATTTTAATGAAACAAATTCTCTCGAAAACTTCAAATGAACGCGTAAATATCAGCCTAATATTGTTTAAAATATTTAAATTAAGATAAAACAAAGAATTAAAAAGAAATGGAATATTGCTTCAAACTCTTACTCTCGAGCAATAGAGATCGACAACATTGTAACCAAAAACGGAAAAAAAACAGACATGATTTGCATATAACCTATTGTAATATTTCAATAAATAGTTGTTTGAGCTTATTTATTCAATGAATTATCAGCCTCATAAGTGATTTCAATTGAATTTTTCACACTTAAAATGAACTTTTAATATTATTTTAAAAGGGAGACCAAGTAAAGATAAGATACCCTGTAAATGAAGACAAGAATGGCGAACATTTCAACTGACACCGGTTGTTCGACCTGTACATTGCCGGTGATTGTTTGTATACACGCCAAATAGCAGACATGGTCGAATGTTCGCGAGTAAGATTTTTGAAAATATATTTACACAACTTTTTAAGATCTTAAAGAAAAAATAAATATTTACAAAACATTTTATTTAATATTAAATATTTACAAAACTTTTAAGGTGTAAAAACAGCTTTTTTTTCTATTCACACAAAACTTTTTATGTAACAAAACAAAAGTATTTAAACAAAATATATTTAAAATGTGTTTCTTTATGAATGCGTTTTTAATATTATATTCAAAGAACATTAAATAAAACTAATAACAATAATAATAAAAATAAATAAATAAAAAGAATGAACTTTATTAATTAAAAACATTACTGAGAATTTCGGATGCTAATACTTACGTGTATTTAATTTGCCCTCGTGAAGATGTAAGCAAATAGCAATTTAAAAAAATATATAAATAAAATTTATAAAGATGTGTATCTTGTGATTCTACATTTGATCTTTATAAAAATAAAATCGTGGACGGTTAGTTAGTTAATTAATAAACACGCGAAATCGTGTCTTGTTTGTTTACTGTTGACGTTTTGCCTTCATTCTTTAGTATTATTGACCAAGAAATTGTTCGTTTTTGCTATTTATTAACTCTTCTAACATTTTCCCAATCTGACCGTAGCGTGACCCCAGAACATTCAAGCTCTACTCAATGATATACAGTAATTTTGTTAATTGTAAACAGCTATTCGCTAAAAATCAACGGGTTAAGCTTCAGAGACGAGACATTGTAACTTATAAAGCATGGTCGACATTTGATCTTTATGAAAATAAAAGTTATAAAAAGACATATGAATAAAATAATATATTTTAAAATTTTCATTGTTCATACTTGTTTCTTATGCTTGTGCTTTTATTTTGCATAAAAATTGCCTCAGTCTAGAAGGATTTCTCCTTCACTGACATAGATCGCACTTTCAATATATATTGAATTGTAACATACACTCATGCACACATCTTGGTCGCAAAAACCCGAAAAACATACGCAAATATCCGAACAAGTCAGTTATTTTATATTTTTTCTGCCACTAAAAAGTATGTTTTAAATAATTTTATTTTTAAGTATTTAAACATATGTATTTTTTACTAGAGAGAAGAGCTTAGCGTCCAAAATTCTCAGTTAAAATATCAGTTTTTAATGTTTTGTGATTAATATAGTTCATTCTTGTTACTTCTTTACTTTTATCATAATTATAACTAATGTTAGTTTTATGAACAAGTTCTGTAAATATATTTAAAATAGCACTCAGAAAGACAACCATTTATTTCAATACATTTAGTTTTTTGCTACTTACAATCGAAAGCTTTTTGTAAATAGAAAAAGATTTTTTTTAATCCTTAAAAGTTTGTAAATATTTAATATAAAAAAAAGGTTTTGTAAATATATATTCCTTCTTTTACATCTTAAAAAGATTTGTAAATATATTTTCAAAAGTCTTGCTCGCGAACATTCGACCATGCCTACTACCATTTGACGTGTTTATAAACAACCACCGGCAATGTCAAGGTCGAACAACCTGTTTCACTTGAAATGTTCGCCAATCTTCGTCTTCTGCCACGGGGTATCTAATCTTTATTTGATCCAAAAACGTTTTATTGTAGAAAATTTACTCATCATGTTAAAAGTAAATAAATGTTTTAATTAAATAAGCACCTTTATATTCATTACAACAGAATAAGATTACATAAATTAATGAATATTTTCATACTCTTCGAAAATACAGAAATTATGGTATAATAACGCTTCAGTTTCTCTATAAATAGATTTTAGACATGTTAGGCTTACATAAAAATCTGCGCGTCGCCTTTTTTGTTTGTTATCATTTAGCGATGGCCGCATTCTATTACTAAACTCGCTCTCTGTGAATAATTGAGCGGAGTTTTTTGTTCTTCTTTTGTAAAATCAAGTTTTTCTTCAAAAATGCAATCTCTAAAGACTTTATCTACATTAATCCAGAAAAGAACTATTACTCTTTCAAATTATTTTTACAATAAATTTATTTAGCTTTCAAATTTAGATAAATTTCCGAATTTTTGGAGCAGCTTGGAAAAAGTTTTTTATCATGAATTCTGTCACGTGGAAATTTATTTTTCTTTCTGGTATTAATTATACAGTTCAATCCGTCGAAAACAATCGCAAAGTGATCGGTATCTTACAGAAAGTTATGATAAGCCGGTTTTTCAGTGGGCCCGTTAGCCTTATAAATTTTCATCATATAATTTCACGTACCTAGCATTAAAAATGCGGGTTGTTTTCTGGTGAGGTTGAGTAAAAGGATTATCTAGTTGTGACACGTGCAACTATATCATTTTTATTTTCAAATCGTGAACGTTAGTTAATAAACACGCGAAATCGTGTCTTGTTTGTTTACTGTTGACGTTTGGCATGTGCTTTTTAAATTAAAGTGGTGTCGCTATAGTGTCTAACTTATGGCTGGGGCATTTCATTAGTTCATTGGTTTGTATGATTGACCAATAAAATTGTTTGTTTTTGCTATTTATAAACTCTTTCTTACATTTTTATAATCTGACCGCAGCGTGACCCGAGAACATTCAAGCTCTACTCAATGATATACAGAATTTTTCTTAATTGTCAACGGTTATTCGCTAAAATTCAACAGTTTTAACTCTGGAAACTTTTGACGATACACTGTAACTTATAAAGTATGGTCGACACATCCAGACTGCTAAACACTTTTCCAGCTGTCATTTTCATAAATTATAGGTAAAATGTATATTTTATGTAAAAAAAACCACCTTTGTATGAAGTTATAATTTAAAGTAGTAACATATAAAAGCATTGGTTTATTTTTGCTTCTTTATGTAAATAAAGCATCGTAGATGTAAACAAAATAACAAATATTTCAAAAACATTACGGAAAATTACTTAATTCCTTGTTAATGGAACCAATCCAACTTTAAGAAAAATTTACTTTCATAAAGTAACGATGGAATTGAATAAAACATTGTTGATTCAATATTTAAAAACATAAATATAACTAGTGGTAGGTACCCCTAATTGCCCGGGTGTTTGTAGGTGTGTGTTCTGGGGTGTGGTGGTGATCAACACAACCCTGTTTAAAAAAAACGTTGACCGGGTTTTTGTATGTGAAATAGGAAAAAATTGTTTCAGTAGGCTTGAACCTCGAACCTTTGGAGTGGACATGCAAACGAAATGAAAAAAAAAAACCCACTGAGACGTAACCATCTCAGCCACGGGAGAGCTGAATGAAAATCCTCTTAATTTAAGGACTATAAAAGGAAATTAAAAGGTATGAGAACCTTAAGTCGCGTGATGGTTGACATTGAAACATAACGCGGCTGCAAGCTAATGTTTTTTCTTTTATACGGAAAAGCGAACGATAAACGGGACGGTCTAAAAACCCTGCGAAAAAAGCCTTTTACAGACATACACAAAAAGCGAACATATATACATACATGCAATGCATACATACATACACATGTTTTCGCTTTTATATATATAGATTACGAGAAATATGGCATGTGATTTTAATGAAACAAATTCTCTCGCGTAATAATAATAATAATGAACGCGTAAATATCAGCCTAATATTGGTTAAGAAATTTAAATCAAGATAAAACAAAGAATTAAAAAGAAATGGAATATTTCTACAAACTCTTGAGCAATAGAGATCGACAACATTGTAACGAAAAACAAAGCAAAAACAGACATGATTTGCATATATCCTATTGTAATATATCAATAAATAGTTGTTTGAGCTTATTTATTCAATGAATTAGCAGCCTAATCAGTGATTTCAATTGAATTTTTCACACTTAAAATGCAATTCTACCATTATTTGAAAAGAGGGACCAAGTAAAGATTAGATACCCTGTAACTGAAGACAAGATTGGCGAACATTTCAACTGACACCGGTTGTTCGACATTGACATTGCCGGTGGTTGTTTGTAAACACGCCAAATAGCAGACATGGTCGAATATTCGCGAGTAAGATTTTTGAAAATATAGTTGCAACACATTTTAAGATATTAAAGAAAAACATATATTTACAAACCGTTATATTTAATATTAAATATTTACAAAACTTTAAAAGAGTAAAAGCAACTGTTTTTCTTTTTACACAATACTTTTGATGTAAACAAAATATATTTAAAATGAGTGTCTTTCTGAATGCGTTTTTATTGTAAATATTTTATTCGCAGAACTTTTTAATAAAACTAATAACAATAATAACCAATATAAATAAATAAAAAGAATGAACTTTATTAATTACAAAACGTTAACTGAGAATTTCAGATGCTAAAGCTTAAGTGTATTTCATTTGCTCTTGAAAATATAAATAAAATTATAAAGATTTGTATCTTGTGATTCTACATTTGATCTTTATTAAAATAAAAGGTATAAAAAGACATGTGAATAAAATAATATATTTTTAAATTTTCCATTGTTCATACTTTTTTCTTATGCTTGTGCTTTTATTATCATAAAAATTGCGTCAGTCTAGAAGGATTTCTCCTTCACTGACATAGATCGCACTTTCAATATATATTGAATTGTAACATACACACATACACGCATCTTGGTCGCAAGACCCACAAAACATACGCAAATATCAAAACAAGTCAGTTATAATGTATGTGTTGAAAAATTTTATAATTGATCGTGATGCTATTTATTTATATAGAAAATCTTATAGTAAATAAAATTTATAGAGATAACCGTTTTCAGCAGGAAGTTTTGTATATATTAATCAAATTGTGAACAAACAAACAAACAAACAGGATTACGGATTAATATATATAATAGATAGATTCCGTCACGTTGAAATTTCTTTTCTTTTCAGGGATTAATTATACAGTTCAATCTGTCGAAAACTATCGCAAAGTGATCGGTATCTTACAGAAAGTTAGGATAAGCCTGTTTTCAAGTCCGTTCGTGAGCCTTATAAGTTTTCATCATATAATTTCACGTACCTAGTATTATAAAATGCGGTTGGTTTTCTGGTGATGTTGAGTAAAAAGGATTATCTAGTTGTGACACGTGCAACTATATCATTATTATTTTCAAATCGTGGAAGTTAGTTAATAAACACGCGAAATCGTGTCTTGTTTGCCATGTGCTTTTTAAAATAAAGTGGTGTCGCTATGATGTCTAACTCGTGGCTGAGGCATTTCATTGGTTCATTGTTTTAGTATGATTGACCAAGAAATTGTGCGTTTTTGCTATTTATTAAATCTTTCCAACAGTTTTCCAATTTGACCGCAGCATGACCCCAGAACATTCAAGCTCTACTACATGATATACAGTAATTTTGTTAATTGTCAACAGCTATTCGCTTAAAATCAACGGGGTTAGCTTCAGAGACGAGACACTGTAACTTATAAAGTATGGTCGACATATCCAGACTGCTAAACAAGTTTCCAGCTTTTCCTTATGTCGCATTTTCTACGAAATGGAGAGATGTGATAGTTCTATGCAAATCGGAACACACTACCCCCGGAAATACTTATGGTTAGCATATGAGAATAATATATTTAAATATTTGCCGCAGTAAAAATAATGTTTAAGATTAAGAACAGGTGGTCCATTTTATAATTCACCAAAATCAAATAAAGAAATTAACCAATGCTAATGAAAATGTCAGTATTTATTAATTTACAATCACAGAATATAATGAACAATCATTTTCATAAATTATAGGTAAAATGTATATTTTATGTAAACAAAAACACATTTGATGAAGTTATAATTTAAAGTAGTAACATATAATAACATGGGTTTATTTTTGCTTCTTTATGTAAATAACGCATCGTAGATGTAAACAACATAACAAATATTTCAGAAACATTACGGAAAATTACTTAATTCCTTTTTAATGGAACCAATCCAACTTTAAGAAAAATTTACTTGAATTGAATAAAACATTGTTGATTCAATATTTAAAAAATAAATATAACTAGCGGGAATGAACCCCGAATTGCCCGGGTGTTTGTAGGTGTGTGTTGTAGGGGCATGTGATCAAAACAACCCTGTTTTAAATAATAACGTTGGCCGGGTGTTTGTTGGTGTTAAAGAAAAAAATTGTTTTAGTAGGCTTGAACCCCGAAACTTTGACGTGAACATGGAAACGAAATGGAAAGATAAAACTCTGGGACATAGCCATCTCGGCCACGGCAGAAAATGAATGAGAATATTCTTTATTTTACAAAGTAATTAACAGGTATGAGAAACTTAAGTCGCGTGATGTTTGACCTTGAAACATGACGCGGCTGCAAGCCAGGTTTTGCTTCTTTTATACTGAAAAGCGAACGATACAGGGGAAGCTCTATAAAATATGGAAAAAATAGCGCATGAATGTCAGGCAAATTAAATAGACAGCCGACACCCGTTCGTAACTCAAAGATTTGAGATATATAACATTTTTAAGAAAGATTCGTGATATATAACATTTTTAAGAAGGAATGAGCCGACCTAAAAGTCACGCGAAAAAAGCCTTTTACAGACATCCAGGAAAAGCGAACATACATATATACACATATACATACATACATTTCCGCTTTTATATATATATATAGATAACGAGAAATCTGGCATGTGATTTTAATGAAACAAATTCTCTCGAAAACTTGGGCACAAGGACGTTTTTTGATGTGGAGAGATTTTGGAAAAGGAAACCAGCTTCTTAGAGTAAAGGGAAGCTGGATAATAACAATTGGTATGAGGGTTTCCACTACATTGATTAGTAAGTGATGTCACAATGGTGTTATACGACGGTTTTCCCCCACAAATGGTCATTTTTGCAGTATCTGCTAGAACAGATAATACACTTGACCGGGGCCGGGCCTGAGAGTTTATTTGCTTCCCACTGAGCAAATTAGGAAAATGGCCGTTTTTTTAATGTGGTGAGTGAAGGGGAAATGATAACACTCTCCCCGCATTGGTGGTTGGGGAGCTTGATAGTGACACGTGGTATTATGTTTTCCTCCACATTAACCAATAACTGATTGCTAGAAGAGCTATGGTCTTTTATGTAGGGTTTTCCCCCATATATGGTCATTAATGGCAGTATCTGCCGGAACAGATACTACACTTGGCCCAGAGACGGGCCAGTGTATTTATTTGCTACCCCACTGAGCAAATAAGGCAAAAGGCCGTTTTTTTAATATGGAGAGATTGTAGAAATTGGGACTAGCTCCCCGAAGAGTAGGGGGGATGGATGGTGACAATTGGTATGAAAGGTTTCCTCGACATTGACCAGTCACTGATTGCCACAAGGGCAATGGCCTTAAATATATGGGGTCCCCCCCAGATACTAAGGCCGGGATCGGAACTGTGTATTAATTTGCTTCCCCACTGAGCAAATTAGACACAAGACCATTTTTTAATATGGAGAGATTGAGGAAATGGGGACCAGCTCCTCGTGGCGTACGGGAGATTGATAGTGACAATTGGTATGAAGTATTTTCCCTACATTAACTGAGTGCCACAAGTGCAATGGTCTTATATATGGGGTTTCCCCATATATAGACATTGATTGCAATATCTGCCGAAACAGACGCTGGGCCTGTGAACTAATATGCTTCCCACTGAGCAAATTAAGAACAAGGCCGTTTTTAAAATGTGGAGAGTGAAGAAGAAATTGAAACCAGCTCCACGAGGAGTATGGGAGCGAAATAGTGACACGTTGTATGAAGGGTTTCCCCTACATTGAATAATAACAGATTACTATAAGAGAAATGGCTGCCACACATATGGTCATTGATTGCAGTATCTGCCGAAACAGATACTACACTTGGCCTGGAGACGGGGCTGTTTATTTATTTGCTTTCCCTCTGAGCAAATAATGCCCAAGGCCGTTTATGAATGTGGAGAGATAGGGGCAATGGGGACGATGTCCCCGTGGGTAGTGGAGTGTGATAGTGACAATTGGTATGAAGGGTTTCCACTACATTGACCAATAATTGACTTCCACAAGGGCAATGAGCTCACATGTGGTGTTCCCCCATAGATGGTCATTGATTGCAGTATCTGCCGGAACAGTTACTACACTTGGTTTGGAACCAGGGCTGTGTATTTATTTGTTTCCCCACTGAGCAAATAAGGGCCAAGCCCGTTTTTTGATGTGAAAAGATTGGGGACATGGGGACTAGATCCTAAGAGAGTAGTAGAACTGGATAGTCACAATTGGCATGAGATGTTTCCCCTACATAGACCAATAACGGATTGCCACAAGGGCAATAGTCTTATATTTGGGGGTTCCTTCACACATGGTCATTCATTGATGCCAGTATCTGCCAGAACAGATACTACACTTGGCCCGGGCCGAGGGCTGTGTATTATTTGCTTCCCCACTGAGAAAATTGAGCACAAGGCCGTTTATTTATGTGGAGAGATTAGGGAAATGGATACCAGCTCCCTGAGGAGTAGGAAGACAGGATAGTGACAATTGGTATAAAGGGGTTCCCCTACATTCACCACCAACTGATTGCCACAAGGGAGGGCAATGTTTCTGTATGTGGGATCATCCCCACATATGGTCATTGATTGCAGTATCTGCCGGAACAGATACTACACTTGGCCCGGAGCCGGGGCTGGTTCTTTTGTTGCTTCACCACTGAGCAAATTAGGCACAAGACCGTTTTTTTAATGTGGAGAGATTGGGCAAATGGGGAGCAGGTCCCGTGGAGTAGGGGAGCTGGATAATGACAATTGGTATGAAGTGTGCTCAAGAGCAATGGTCTTATATGTGGGTTAACCCCTACATGGTTTTTGATTGCAGTATTTGCCGGAACAGATACTACACTTTGAGATTCATGCCCAGCCCCTGGAGCGATCGGGTATTTATATGCTTCCTCACTTTGAAAAGTAGGCACAAGGCCGTTTTTTAATGCGGAGAATGAAGAGGAGGGGGACTAACTTTCCCGCGGGGGAACTGGATAGTCACAATTGGTATGAAGGATTTCCCCTACAGTTGTCAATAACTGGTTGCCCACGAGCAATGGTCTTACAGGTGGGGTTGCACCCATATATGCTCTTTGAGGTTCATGCCCAGCGCCCACAGGGATTGTTGTTTATTTGCTTCCCCACTTAGCAAATTAGGCACCATTCTGTTTTTTAACGTTGAGAGTGAGGGGAGCGGGACCAGTTCCCCAGAGGGGGAACTGGATATTGACTATTGGTATGAAGGGTTTCCTCTACAGTGAGCAATAATTGATTGCTCGAGAGACATGGTCTTGCACGTGGGGTTGCCCCCACATATGGTCTTTGAGATTCATACCTGCCTCCCGCAGGGAACAGTTTTTTTATTTGCTTCCCCATTTTGCAAATTAGGCACAAGGCCGTTTATTAATCTTGAGAGTGAAGGGGAGGGGGGCCAGTTCCCCCGAGAGGGAACTTGATAGTTACAATTGGTATGAAGGGTTTGAAATTAATATTGCACATTCCTGTTATTTCTTTATGTTTATCATAATTATAATCAATGTTAGTTTTATTAAAAAGTTCTGTAAATATATTTAAAATAGCACTCAGAAATACACCCATTTATATATATATATATATATATATATATATATATATATATATATATATATATATATATATATATATATATATATATAGGCACCGCCAAAAATGGCCGCAAAATCAAGTTGTTGTTGTTTTTTAAAACTAAATTACATTTATTAAAATCCATTATTTCTGAGTAACTTTTTTTTTTTCCAGAAAGATAAAACCCTGAATTTTATCATATAGAAAACAGAATAATGTAAAACTTTTTCTACTATTTTTAATTCAATTTTAAATGTTAAATTTTCCCAAAAAGTTAACAATTGACATTTTTTGTCTTGCACAAATAACGTACTTAAATATTAAAAAAAAAGGGTTTTTGAAATAATTTATTTATTCATTTATTGTCTAACTAAGATTTAGGATGATTTTCTAAGAGAATATGCAAAAATATTATAATATAAGTACCTGAATTTCAAATAATTCCACTTATTCATATAGGTAACCAGACATTTCGCGTCGCCTGAGAGTTCAGATCGACTCTGTTTACGTTTTCTTTTGATGAGACGAAAACTATGGAAGACCAAACAGGCCAAAAAAACTTATTTTTCAGTGACGAAAATTTCAATGTATTATTAAGCTGAGGCTGGCCAGTACCAGATAGGTGACCATTTGTATGAGTTTGGTTTTTAATGTGTATGTGTGTGGGGGCCAGGCTCCCCAAAATGGGGGGGAGGGGGCAATTTAAAGCAGAATAAAAAAAAATTATTTCAGCGCGTTTGGTCCACCGTAGTCGAAAGGCGGCAAACGTTTTCACACGAGATCGAAAAAAATGATGCTATTTTTAACACAAAGGGCACAATATTTATCGAATTTTTTTTTTTTTGTATCGATTATTCAAAGCATGCTCTGTTTAATAATGGTCATGCATTATTCGGCTCGCTAAAAAAAAATTGTTAATTTATTTATCAAAAATTTTAAAATAGCTTTTTTCGTATAAATATTAAAAATTTTTTTTTTTGTTTTGCTTAACTTAAATTAATTATTTTACTTAACATATTCACCGAATTTCACACTTCAAAACTCAAAAGCGGGATAATTAAACACAATCGAAGTTCTGATATTCAGACGTCAAAATAAGGTATGCAAACAAGTTTTTTTTTTTTTTTAATCTATAATTCTGTCCCTTACAACAACACAATATGTTTTGTTCAGTTTCAGATGATTATTTTAAGTATATTTGTTCCCACTTCAAAACAAGGGGGGGTTTTGTAAGCAAAAAAATATATATATATAAATATCGTTTATGAAAAAATAGTACACTGTTATAAAGTTCATTCTTCTCCTAATAATCGCTGAAAATTTCGTATTGATCGGATAATTACCTGATTTTTGGTAGATTTTTAAAAAGACGGCCGTCAAAAAGTACTGACCTGCCCCCCCCCCCAGTTTTGGCGGTGCCTATTGTTGAAATACGTTCGTTTTGTCATTTACATTCACAAGTTTTGTGTAAATAGAAAATTTATTTTTTCTAATCATTAAAATTGTGTAAATATTTTAATATTAAAAATGTTTTGTAAATATATATTTTTTCTTATAAATCTTAAAAAGTTTTGTAAATATATTTTCAAAAGTCTTGCTCATGAACGTTCGGTTCGACCATGCCTACCATTTGACGTGTTTATAAACAACCACCGGCAATGTCAAGGTCGAACAACCTGTTTCACTTGTAATGTTCGCCAATCTTCGTCTTCTGCCACGGGGTATCTAATCTAAAAATGTTTAGTTTAAGAAAATCGAGTCATCATGTTAAAAGTAAATAAATGCTCTAATTAAAAAAAGCACGTTCATTTTTATTACAACAGAATAAGATTACATAAATTAATGAATATTTTCATACTCTTCGAAAATACAGAAATTATGGTATAATAGCGCTTCAGTTTCTCCATGAATAGATTTTAGACATGTTAGGCTTACATAGATATCTGTGCGTCACCTTTTTTTATTATCATTTAGCGATGGCCGGATTCTATTACTAAACTCTCACCCCGTGGATAATTGAGCGGGTTTTTTTGTTTTTTTCCTGTAAAATCAAGTAGTTTTTTATAAATGCAATATCTAAAGACTTATCTACATAAATCCAGAAAAGAAATATTTATCTTTCAAATTATTTTTACAATAAATTTATTTAGCTTTCAAATTTAGGTACATTTCCGAATTTTCGGAGCAGTTTGGAAAAAGTTTTTTATTATGAATTCCGTCACGTGGAATTTTTTTTTCCTTCAGGGATTAATTATATATATCTATATCTGTCGAAAACCATTGCAAAGTGATCGGTAACTTACAGAAAATTATGATAAGCCGGTTTTTCAGTCGGCCCGTGAGCCTTATAAGTTTTCATTATATAATTTCACGTACCTAATATTATAAAATGCTGGTTGTTTTCTGGTGAGGTTGAGTCAAATTAAGGATCAGGGATTATGTAGTTGTGACACGTGCAACTATATCATTTTTATTTTCAAATCATTGACGTTAGTTAGTCAATAAACACGTGAAATCGTGTCTTGTTTGTTTACTGTTGACGTTTGCCATGTGCTTTTTAAATTAAAGTGGTGTCGCTATGATGTCAAACTAATGGCTGAGGCATTTCATTGGTTTAGTAGGATTGACCAATAAAATTGTTTGCTTTTGATATTTATTAACTCTTTCCAACATTTTTCCAATGTGACCGCAGGCAGCGTGATCCGAGAACTTTCAAGATCTACTCAATGATATACAGAAATTTTGTTAATTGTCAACCGTTATTCGCTAAAAATCAACGGTTTAACTTCGGAGACTAGTTATTGACGAGACACTGTAACTTATAAAGCATTGTCGACACATTCAGACTACTAAACACGTTTCCAGATTTTTTAGTTATGTTGCATTTTCTCTAAAATAGAGAGAGGTGATAGTTCTATGCAAATCGGAACATTATCCCCATGAGAATAATATATTTTAATATTTTCCGCAGTAAAAAAAATGTTTAAGATTAAGAACAGATGCTTCATTTTATAATTCACCAAAACACCTTTGATGAAGTTATAATTTAAAGCAGTAATATATAATAGCATGGGTTTATTTTTGCTTCTTTATGTAAATAAAGCATCGTAGATGTAAACAACATAACAAATATTTCAGAAACATTACGGAAAATTTCTTAATTCCTTGTTAATGGAACCAATCCAACTCTAAGAAAAAATTACTTTTACAAAGTAACGATGGAATTGATTAAAACATTGTTGATTCAATATTTAAAAAAAAAATAAAACTAGCGGGAGGTACCCGGAGTTGCCCGGGTGTTTGTAGATGTGTGATCCAAACAACCCTGTTTAAAAAAAAAAAAAACGTTGGTCGGGTTTTGTAGGTGTAAAAGGAGAAAATTGTTTTAATAGGCTTGAACCCCGAACCTTTGGGGTGGACATTTTTTTTTTTATTCAATATTCACCCCAAACAAGGAACAGTGCCACTTTGAAGCAGGGGCTACTATTAGGGACTTAATTAGCGGTGTCATTATGAAGGGAGATGAGTAGAAAGATGTTTGTTGACATTACACTTGAACTTCTGCATATCGTTGCAGTTAGGAAAGCAGAATCCCGCAAGGGAGTTCCAAAGACCCGCAGTTCTGGGGAAGAAACTATTGGAGTAAAAGGAGATAGAAAGGAAATGGGAAAAAAACAATGGGACCTAACCATCTCGGCCACGAAGAAGATAAATGAAAGACTTTTTATTTAACGTTTATAAAAGGAAATTAACAGGCATGAGAAACATAAGTCGCTTGATGTTTGACCTTGAAACATGACGCGGCTGCAAGCTAATTTTTTCTTCTTTTATACTGAAAAGCGGACGATACACGGGACGGTATAAAAATCTGGAAAAATAGCGCGTGAAAGTCAGACAAATCAAATAGACAGGCGACCCCGTTCGTAACTCATAGATTGTATCATATAGACGTGATATAAACAGTTTTAAGAAGGGATGAGCCGACCAAAAAGTCACGCGAAAAAAGCCTTTTACAGACATACACAAAAGGCGAACATACATACATACATACATACATACATACATACATACATACATACATACAGACATACATACATACACACATACATACATACATGGACATATTCTCGCTTATATATATATAGATTACGAGAAATATGGCATGTTATTTTAATGAAAGAAATTCTCTCGAAAACTTCAAATGAACGCGTAAATATCAGCGTATTATTGTTTAAAATATTTAAATTAAGATAAAACAAAGAATTAAAAAGAAATGGAATATTGCTACAAACTCTTACTCTCGAGCAATAGAGATCGACAACATTGTAACCAAAAACGAAAAAAAAAACAGACATGGTTTGCATATAACCTATAAATAGTTGTTTGAGCTTATTTATCCATGAATTATCAGCCTCATAAGTGATTTCAATTGAATTTTTCACACTTAAAATGAATTTTTAATATTATTTGAAAAGGGAGACCAAGTAAAGATTAGATACCCTGTAAATGAAGACAAGATGGGCGAACATTTCAACTGACACCGGTTGTTCGACCTCGACATTGCCGGTGGTTGTTTGTATACACGCCAAATAGCAGACATGGTCGAATGTTCGCGAGTAAGATTTTTGAAAATATATTTACACAACTTTTTAAGATCTTAAAGAAAAAATAAATATTTACAAAACATTTTATTTAATATTAAATATTTACAAAACTTTTAAGGAGTAAAAACAGCTTTTTTTTCTATTTACACAACACTTTTTATGTAACAAAACAAAAGTATTTAAACAAAATATATTTAAAATGTGTTTCTTTATGAATGCGTTTTTTTATATTATATTCACAGAACATTTAATAAAACTAATAACAATAATAATAAAATAAATAAATAAAAAAATGAACTTTATTGATTACAAAACATTACTGAGAATTTCGGATGCTAATACTTACGTGTATTGAATTTGCCCTCGTGAAGATGTAAGCAAATAGCAATTTGTTTAATAAAAATTAAATAAAAGGTGTAAAAATGTGTATCTTGTGATTCTACATTTGATCTTTATAAAAATAAAATCGTGGACGGTTAGTTAGTTAATAAACACGCGAAATCGTGTCTTGTTTGTTTACTTTTTGTGCCATGTGCTTTTTAAATTCAAGTGGTGTCGCTATGATGTCTAACTCATGGCTAGGCATTTCATAGGTTCATTTATTTTAGTATGATTGACCAAATAAATTGTTCGTTTTTGCTATTTATTAACTCTTCTAACAGTTTCCCAATCTGGCCGCAGCGAAGCACCGTTACCCCAGAACATTCAAGCTCTACTCAATGATATACAGTAATTTTGTTAATTGTCAACAGTTATTCGCTAAAAATCAACGGGTTTAGCTTCGGAGACTAGTTATTGACGAGACACTGTAACTTATAAAATATGGTCGACATATCCAGACTGCTAAACAAGTTTCCAGCTTTTCCTTATGTCGCCTTTTCTACGAAATGGAGAGATGTGATAGTTCTATGCAAATCGGAACACATTACCCCCGGACAATAACTTTTTTTTATAAAACTAATAACAATAATAAAAATAAATAAATAAATACAAAGAATGAACTTTATTAATTACCAAATATGAACTGAGAATTTCAGATGCTAAAATTTTATTTCATTTGCCCTCGTGGAAATGTAAGCAAATACAAGTGTCTTTTTTAAATATAAATAAAAGTTATAAAGATTTGTATCTTGTGATTCTATATTTGATCTTTATAAAAATGAAAGTTATAAAGACATGTGAATAAAATAATATATTTTTAAATTTCCAGTGTTAATTCTTGTTTCTTAGATTTGTGATTTTATTTTACATAAAAATTGCCTCAGTCTAGAAGGATTTCTCCTTCACTGACATAGATCGCACTTTCAATATATATTGAATTGTAACATACACTCATGCACACATATTGGTCGCAAAAACGCGAAAAACCTACGCAAATATCCGAACAAGTCAGTTATTTTATATTTTTTCTGCCATTAAAAAGTATATTTTTAATAATTTTGTTTTAAGTATTTTAACATATGTATTTTTTACTAGAGAGAAGATTAGCGTCCGAAATTCTCAGTTAAAATATCAGTTTTTAATGTTTTGTGATTAATATAGTTCAGTCTTCTTACTTCTTTATTTTCATCATAATTATAACTAATGTTAGTTTTATGAAAAAGTTCTGTAAATATATTTAAAAAATCACTCAGAAAGACAACCATTTATTTCAATACATTTAGTTTAATGTTACTTACAAGCGAAAGCTTTTTGTAAATAGAAAAAGATTTTTTTTAATCCTTAAAAGTTTGTAAATATTTAATATAAAATAGGTTTTGTAAATATATATATTCCTTCTTTTAAATCTTAAAAAGATTTGTAAATATATTTTCAAAAGTCTTGCTCGCGAACATTCGACCATGCCTACTACCATTTGACGTGTTTATAAACAACCACCAGCAATGTCAAGGTCGAACAACCTGTTTCACTTGAAATGTTCGCCAATCTTCGTCTTCTGCCACGGGGTATCTAATCTGTATCTGATCCAAAAAGGTTTTATTTAAGAAAATTTACTCATCATATTAAAAGTAAATAAATGTTTTAATTAAATAAGAACCTTCATATTCATTACAACAGAAAAAAATTACATAAATTAATGAATCTTTTCATACTCTTCGAAAATACAGAAATCATGGTATAATAATGCTTCAGTTTCTCTATGAATAAATTTTAGACATGTTAGGCTTACATAGAAATCTGCGAGTCGCCTTTTTGTTCGTTATCATTTAGCGATGGCCGAATTCTATTACTAAACTCGCCCTCCGTGGATAATTGAGCGGAGTTTTTTGTTCTTTTCCTGTAAAATCCAGTTTTTTTTATAAAAGACTTTATCTACATAAATCTAGAAAAGAAATATTTATCTTTCAAATTATTTTTACAATGAATTTATTTAGCTTTCAAATTTAGATAAATTTCCGAATTTTCGGAGCAGTTTGGAAAAAGTTTTTTATTATAAATTCCGTCACGTGGAATTTTTTTTTCTTCAGGGATTAATTATATATATCTATATCTGTCAAAAACCATCGCAAAGTGATCGGTATCTTACAGAAAATTATGATAAGCCGGTTTTTCAGTCGGCCCGTGCGGCTTATAAGTTTTCACCATATAATTTCACGTCGCTAGGATTATAAAATGCGGTTGGTTTTCTGGTGAGGTAGTAAAAACGATTATCAAGTTGTGACACGTGCATTTTTTTTTACATTAAAGTGGTGTCGCTATGATGTCAAACTCATGGCTGAGGCATTTCATTGGTTCATTGGTTTAGTATGATTGACTAATAAAATTGTTTGCTTTTGATATTTATTAACTCTTTCCAACATGTTTCCAATGTGACCGCAGCGTGACCGAGAACTTTCAAGCTCTACTTAATGATATAAAGTAATTTTATTAATTGTCAACCGTTATTCGCTAAAAATCAACGGTTTAACTCTTCGGAGACTAGTTATTGACGAGACACTGTAACTTATAACGTATTGTCGACACATCCAGACTACTACTAAACACGTTTTCAGCTTTTTTCGTTATGTCTTATTTTCTCCAAAACAGAGAAAGGTGATAGTTCTATGCAAATCGGAACATTATCCCCACGAGAATAATATATTTAAATATTTTCCGCAGTAAAAATAATGTTTAAGATTAAGAACAGGTTCTTCATTTTATAATTCACCAAAACACCTGTGATGAAGTTATAATTTAAAGCAGTAATATATAATAGCATGGGTTTATCGTTTCTTCTTTATGTAAATAAAGCATCGTAGATGTAAACAACATAACAAATATTTCAGAAACATTACGGAAAATTACTTAATTCCTTGTTAATGGAACCAATCCAACTTTAAGAAAAATTTACTTTACGAAGTAACATTGGAATTGATTAAAACATTGTTGATTCAATATTTTAAAAAATAAATATAACTAGCGGGAGGTACCCGGAGTTGCCCGGGTGTTTGTAGATGTGTGATCCAAACAACCCTGTTTAAAAAAAAAACGTTGGTCGGGTTTTGTAGGTGTAAAAAGAAAAAAATGTTTTAATAGGCTTGAACCCCGAACCTTTGGGGTGGACATGGAAATGAAATGGGAAAAAAAAACTGGGACCTAACCATCTCGGCCACGGAGAAGACAAATGAAAGACTTTTTATTTAACGTTTATAAAAGGAAATTAACAGGCATGAGAAACATAAGTCGCGTGATGTTTGACCTTGAAACATGACGCGGCTGCAAGCTAATTTTTCTTCTTTTATACTGAAAAGCGAACGATACACGGGACGGTCTAAAAATCTGTAAAAATAGCGCGTGAAAGTCAGACAAATCAAATAGACAGGCGACCCCGTTTGTAACTAATAGATTTTATCATTTAGACGTGATATAAAAAGTTTTAAGAAGGAATGCGCCGACCAAAAAGTCACGCGAAAAAAGCCTTTTACAGACATACACAAAAAGCGAACATATATACATGTATACATACATACGTAGACATATTTTCGCTTATATATATATATATATATATATATATATATAGATTACGAGAAATATGGCATGTTATTTTAATGAAACAAATTCTCTCGAAAACGTCAAATGAACTCGTAAATATCAGCGTAATATTGTTTAAAATATTTAAATTAAGATAAAACAAAGAATTAAAAAGAAATTGAATATTTCTAAAAACTCTTACACTAGAGCAATAGAGATCGACAACATTGTAACAAAAAACGGAAAAAAAAAACAGACATGATTTGCATATAACCTATTGTAATATTTCAATGAATAGTTGTTTGAGCTTATTTATTCAATGAATTATCAGTCTCAGAAGTGATTTCAATTGAATTTTTCACACTTAAAATGAACTTTTAATATTATTTGAAAAGGGAGACCAAGTAAAGATTAGATGATACCCTGTAACTGAAGACATGATTGGCGAACATTTCAACTGACACCGGTGTTCGACCTCGATATTGCCGGTGGTTGTTTGTATACACGCCAAATAGCAGACATGGTCGAATGTTCGCGAGTAAGATTTTTGAAAATATATTTACACAACTTTTTAAGATCTTAAAGAAAAAATAAATATTTACAAAACATTTTATTTAATATTAAATATTTACAAAACTTTTAAGGTTAAAAACAACTTTTTTTCTATTTACACAAAACGTTTCATGTAACAAAACAAAAGTATTTAAACAAAATATATTCAAAATGTGTTTCTTTATGAATGCGTTTTTTAATATTATATTCAAAGAACATTAAATAAAACTAATAACAATAATAATAAAAATAAATAAATAAAAAAAATGAACTGTATTGATTACAAAACATTACTGAGAATTTCGGATGCTAATACTTGCATGTATTTAATTTGCCCACGTGAAGATGTAAGCAAATAGCAATTTTTAAAAAAAAATATATAAATAAAATTTATAAAGATGTGTATTTTGTGATTCTACATTTGATCTTTATAAAAATAAAATCGTGGACGGTTAGTTAGTTAATAAACACGCGAAATCGTGTCTTGTTTGTTTACTGTTGACGTTTGCCATGTGCTTTTTAAATTAAAATGGTGTCACTATGATGTCTAACTCATGGCTGAGGCATTTCATTGGTTCGTTTTTTTAGTATGATTGACCAATAGATTGTTCGTTCTTGCTATTTATTAACTCTTTGTAACATTTTCCCAATCTGACCGCAGCGACGCAGCGTGACCCAAAAACATTCAAGCTCTACTCAATGATATACAGTAATTTTGTTAATTGTCAACAGTTATTCGCTACAAATCAACGGGTTTAGCTTCAGAGACTAGTTATTGACGAGACACTGTAACTTATAAAGTATGGTCGACATATCCAGACTGCTAAACAAGTTTCCAGCTTTTCCTTATGTCGCATTGTCTTCGAAATTGAGAGATGTGATAGTTCTATGCAAATCGAAACACACTACCCCCGGACAATAACTTTTTTAATAAAACTAATAACAATAATAATAAACAAATAAATAAATAAAAAGAATAAACTTTATTGATTACCAAATATGAACTGAGAATTTCAGATGCTAAAATTTTATTTCATTTGCCCTCGTGGAGATGTAAGCAAATGCAAGTGTTTTTTTTAAATATAAATAAAAATTATAAAGATTTGTATCTTGTGATTCTACATTTGATCTTTATAAAAATGAAAGTTATAAAAAGACATGTGAATAAAATAATATATTTTTAAATTTCCAGTGTTAATTCTTGTTTCTTAGATTTGTGATTTTATTTTACATAAAAATTGCCTCATGCTAGAAGGATTTCTCCTTCACTGACATAGATCGCACTTTCGATATATATTGAATTGTAACATACACTCATGCACACATCTTGGTCGCAAAAACCCGAAAAACATACGCAAATATTCGAACAAGTCAGTTATTTTATATTTTTTCTGCCACTAAAAAGTATGTTTTAAATAATTTTATTTTTAAGTATTTAAAAATATGTAGTTTTTATTCGAGAGAAGAGCTTAGCGTCCGAAGTTCTCAGTTAAAATATCAATTTTTAATGTTTTGTGATTAATATAGTTCATTCTTCTTACTTCTTTATTTTTATCATAATTATAACTAATGTTAGTTTTATGAAAAAGTTCTGTAAATATATTAAAAAAATCACTCAGAAAGACAACCATTTATTTCAATACATTTAGTTTTATGTTACTTACAGGCGAAAGCTTTTTGTAAATAGAAAAAGATTTTTTTAATCCTTAAAAGTTTGTAAATATTTAATATAAAAAAAGTTTTGACAATATATATTCCTTCTTTTAAATCTTAAAAAGATTTGTAAATATATTTTCAAAAGTCTTGCTCGCGAACATTCGACCATGCCTACTACCATTTGACGTGTTTATAAACAACCACCGGCAATGTCAAGGGCGAACAACCTGTTTCACTTGAAATGTTCGCCAATCTTCGTCTTCTGCCACGGGGTATCTAATCTTATTTGATCCAAAAAGGTTTTATTTAAGAACATTTACTCATCATATTAAAAGTAAATAAATGTTTTAATTAAATAAGCACCTTCATATTCATTACAACAGAATAAGATTACATAAATTAATGAATATTTTCATACTCTTCGAAAATACAGAAATCATGGTATAATAACGCTTTAGTTTCTCTATAAATAAATTTTAGACATGTTAGGCTTACATAGAAATCTGCGAGTCGCCTTTTTGTTTGTTATCATTTAGCGATGGCCGGATTCTATTACTAAACTCGCCCTCAGTGGATAATTGAGCGTTTTTTCTTGTGTTCTTTTCCTGTAAAATCAAGTTCTTTTCATAAATGCAATCTCTAAAGACTTTATCTACATAATTCCAGAAAAGAACTATATATCTTTCAAATAATTTTTACAATAAATTTATTTAGCTTTCAAATTTAGATAAATTTCCGAATTTTCTGAGCAGCTTGGAAAAAGTTTTTTTATTATAAATTCTGTCACGTGGAAAGTTATTTTTCTTTCTGGTATTAATTATACAGTTCAATCCGTCGAAAACCATCGCAAAGTGATCTGTATCTTACAGAAAGTTATGATAAGCCGGTTTTCAAGTCCGTCCGTGATTCTTATAAGTTTTCACCATATAATTTCACGTACCTAGTATTATAAAATGCGGTTGGTTTTCTTGTGAGGTTGAGTCAAAAGGATTATCTAGTTGTAACACGTGCAACTATATCATTTTTATTTTCAAATCGTGGACGTTAGTTAATAAACACGCTTTTCCTTATGTTGCGTTTTCTCTAAAATAGAGAGATGTGATAGTTCTATGCAAATCAGAACACTATCCACCGACATAGTTATGAGTAAAACATGAGAATAATATATCCAAAAAAATGTCCGCAGTAAAAATAATGTTGGATATTAAGAACAGGTGCTTTATTTTATGATTCACCAACATTAAATAAAGAAATTAACCAATGCTAATGAAAATGTCAGTATTTATTAATTTACAATCACAGAATATAATGAACAATCATTTTCATAAATTATAGGTAAAATGTATATTTTATGTAAACGAAAGCACATTTGATGAAGTTATAATTTAAAGTAGTAACATATAATAACATGGGTTTATTTTTGCTTCTTTATGTAAATAAAGCATCGTAGATGTAAACAACATAACAAATATTTCAGAAACATTACGGAAAATTACTTAATTCCTTGTTAATGGAACCAATCCAACTTTAAGAAAAAATTACTTTTACAAAATAACGATGGAATTGAATAAAACATTGTTTATTCAATGTTAAAAAATTAATATAACTAGTGGTAGGCACCCCGGGTGTTTGTAGGTGTGAGTTCTGGGGTGTGGTGGTGATCAACACAACCCTGTTTAAAAAAAACGTTGACCGAGTTTTTGTATGTGAAATAGGAAAAAATTGTTTCAGTAGGCTTGAACCTCGAACCTTTGGAGTAGACATGCAAACGAAACGTAAAAAAAACCCCCACTGAGACGTAACCATCTCGGCCACGGGAGAGCTGAATGGAAATCCTCTTAATTTAAGCTCTATAAAAGGAAATTAACAGGTATGAGAACCTTTAGTCGCGTGATGGTTGACATTGAAACATGATGCGGCTGCAAGCTAATGTTTTTTTCTTTTATACGGAAAAGCGAACGATACACGGGACGGTATAAAAATCTTGCGAAAAAAAGCCTTTTAGAGACATACACAAAAAGAGAACATATATACATAAATACATGTATACATACACATGTTTTCGCTTTTATATATATAGATTACGAGAAATATGGCATGTGATTTTAATGAAAAAAATTCTCTCGAAAACTTCAAATGAACGCGTTGTTTTTACTCTTTAAAAGTGTTGTAAATATTTAATATTAAATAAAATGTTTTGTAAATATATGTTTTTCTTTAATATCTTAAAAATTGTTGTAAATATATTTAAAAAAAAAACTTACTCGCGAATATTCGACCATGTCTGCTATTTGGCGTGTTTACAAACAACCATTTATTTCAATATATTTAGCTTTTTGTTACTTACATGCAAAAAGATTTTTAATCATTAAAAGTTTGTAAATATTTAATATTAAAATTATTTTGTAAATATATATTCCTTCTTTTAAATCTTAAAAAGATTTGTAAATATATTTTCAAAAGTCTTGCTCGCGAACATTCGACCACTCCTACTACCATTTGACGTGTTTATAAACAACCACCGGCAATGTCAAGGTCGAACAACCTGTTTCACTTGAAATGTTCGCCAATCTTCGTCTTCTGCTACGGGTTTCTAATCTTTACTTGATCAAAAAGGTTTTATTTAAGAAAATTTACTCATCATGTTAAAAGTAAATAAATGTTCTAATTAAATAAGCACCTTCATTTTTATTACAACAGAATATGATTACATAAATTGATGAATATTTTCATACTCTTTGAAAATACAGAAATTATGGTATAAAAACGCTTCAGTTTCTCTATAAATAAATTTTAGACATGTTAGGCTTACATAGAAATCTGCGAGTCGCGTCGCGTCGCCTTTTTGTTTGTTATCATTTAGCGATGGCTGGATTCTATTACTAAATTCGCCCTCAGTGGATAATTAAGCGGGTGTTTTGTTCTTTTCCTGTAAAATCAAGTTTTTTTTTTATAAATGGAATATCTAAAGACTTTATCCACATAATTCCAGAAAAGAACTATTTATCTTTCAAATAATTTTTACAATAAATTTATTTAGCTTTCAAATTTAGATAAATTTCCGAATTTTCGGAGCAGCTTGGAAACAGTTTTTCATTACAAATTCCGTCACGTGGAAATTTATTTTTCTTTTAGGGATTAATTATACATTTCAATCAGTCGAAAACCATCGCAAAGTGATCGGTATCTTACAGAAAGTTATGATAAGCCGGTTTTTAAGTCCGTCCGTGAGCCTTATAAGTTTTCACCATATAATTACACGTACCTAATATTATAAAATGCTGGTTGTTTTATGGTGAGGTTGAGTCAAAAGGATTATCTAGTTGTGACACGTGCAACTATATCATTTTTATTTTCAAATCGTGGACGTTAGTTAATAAACACGCGAAATCGTGTCTTGTTTGTTTGTTTACTGTTGACGGTTTGCTTGCCATGTGTTTTTTTAATTAAAGTGGTGTCGCTATAGTGTCTAACTTATGGCTGGGGCATTTCATTAGTTCATTGGTTTGTATGATTAACCAATAAAATTGTTTGTTTTTGCTATTTATTAACTCTGTCTTACATTTTTACAATCTGACTGCTGCGTGACCCGAGAACATTCAAGCTCTACTACAGTAATTTTGTTAATTGTCAACGGT
This sequence comes from Euprymna scolopes, assembly GCF_053919585.1. NCBI lineage: Eukaryota > Metazoa > Mollusca > Cephalopoda > Sepiida > Sepiolidae > Euprymna > Euprymna scolopes. The sequence goes on from NC_136497.1 coordinate 30,876,216, forward strand.
TATTCGCTAAAATTCAACGGTTTTAACTCCGGAGACTAGTTATTGACGAGACACTGTAACTTCTAAAGTATGGTCGACACATCTAGACTGCTAAACACGTTTCCAGCTTTTCCTTATGTTGCGTTTTCTCCAAAATAGAGAGATGTTTTAGTTCTATGCAAATCGGAACACTATCCACCGACATAGTTATGAGTAAAACATGAGAATAATATATCCAAAAAATTGTCCGCAGTAAAAATAATGTTGGATATTAAGAACAGGTGCTTTATTTTATGATTCACCAACATTAAAAAAAGAAATTAACCAATGCTAATGAAAATGTCAGTATTTATTAATTTACAATCACAGAATATAATTAATGAACAATCATTTTCATAAATTATAGGTAAAATGCATATTTTATGTAAACAAAACACCTTTGATGAAGTTATAATTTAAAGCAGTAATATATAATAGCATGGGTTTATTTTTGCTTCTTTATGTAAATAAAGCATCGTAGATGTAAACAACATAACAAATATTTCAGAAACATTACGGAAAATTACTTAATTCCTTGTTAATGGAACCAATCCAACTTTAAGAAAAATTTACTTTCATAAAGTAACGATGGAATTGAATAAAACATTGTTTATTCAATATTTTAAAAAATAAATATAACTAGTGGTAGGTACCCGGAGTTGCTCGGGTGTTTGTAGGTGTGTGTTCTGGGGTGTGGTGGTGATCAACCCTGTTTAAAAAAAAACGTTGACCGGATTTTTGTAAGTGTAAAAGGAAAAATTGTTTTAGTAGGCTTGAACCCCGAACCTTTGGAGTGGACATGCAAACGAAACGAAAAAAAAAAAACCCAACGGGGACGTAACCATCTCGGCCACGGGAGAGCTGAATGAAAATCCTCTTAATTTAAGCTCTATAAAAGGAAATTAACAGGTATGAGAACCTTAAGTCGAGTGATGGTTGACATTGAAACATAACGCGGCTGCAAGCTAATGTTTTTTTCTTTTATACGGAAAAGCGAACGATACACGGGACGGTCTAAAAATCCTGTGAAAAAAGCCTTTTACAGACATACACAAAAAGCGAACATATATACATACATGCATACATACATACACATGTTTTCGCTTTTATATATATAGATTACGAGAAATATGGCATGTGATTTTAATGAAACAAATTCTCTCGAAAACGTCAAATGAACTCATAAGTATCAGCGTAATATTGTTTAAAATATTTAAATTAAGATAAAACAAAGAAGTAAAAAGAAATTGAATATTTCTACAAACTCTTACTTTGGAGCAATAGAGATCGACAACATTGTAACGAAAAACAAAGCAAAAACAGACATGATGTGCATATAACCTATTGTAATATTTCAATAAATAGTTGTTTGAGCTTATTTATTCAATGAATTATCAGCCTAATCAGTGATTTCAATTGAATTTTTCACACTTAAAATGCAATTCTACCATTATTTGAAAAGAGGGACCAAGTAAAGATTAGATACCCTGTAACTGAAGACACGATGGGCGAACATTTCAAGTGACACCGGTTGTTCCACCTCGACATTGCCGGTGGTTGTTTGTAAACACGCCAAATAGCAGACATGGTCGAATATTCGCGAGTAAGATTTTTGAAAATATATTTACAACACATTTTAAGATATTAAAGAAAAACATATATTTACAAAACATTTTATTTAATATTAAATATTTACAACACTTTTAAAGAGTAAAAACAACTGTTTTTCTTTTTACACAATAATTTTGATGTAAACAAAATATATTTAAAATGAGTGTCTTTCTGAATGCGTTTTTATTTTAAATATTTTATTCGCAGAACTTTTTAATAAAACTAATAACAATAATAATAAAGATAAATAAATAAAAAGAATGAACTTTATTTATTACCAAATATGAACTGAGAATTTCAGATGCTAAAACTGTAGTGTATTTCATTTGCTCTTGTGGAGATGTGAGCAAATAACAAGTGTTTTGAAAATATAAATAAAAGTTATAAAGATTTGTATCTTGTAATTCTACATGTGATCTTTATAAAAATAAAAGTTATAAAAAGACATGTGAATAAAATAATATATTTTAAATTTCCATTGTTCATACTTGTTCCTTATGCTTGTGCTTTTATTTTGCATAAAAATTGCCTCAGTCTAGAAGGATTTCTCATTCACTGACATAGATCGCACTTTCAATATATATTGAATTGTAACATATACACATACACGCATCTTGGTCGCAAGACCCACAAAACATACGCAAATATCAAAACAAGTCAGTTATAATGTATGTGTTGAATAATTTTATAATTGATCGTGATGCTATTTATTTATATAGAAAATCTTATAGTAAATACAATTTATATAGATAACCGTTTTCAGCAGGAAGTTTTGTATATATTAATCAAATTGTGAACAAACAAACAAACAAACAGGATTTCGGATTTATATATATAATAAATAGATTCCGTCACGTGGAAATTTCTTTTCTTTTCAGGGATTAATTATACAGTTCAATCTATCGAAAACCATCGCAAAGTGATCGGTATCTTACAGAAAGTTATGATAAGCCGGTTTTCAAGTCCGTCCGTGAGCCTTATAAGTTTTCATCATATAATTTCACGTACCTAGTATTATAAAATGCGGTTGGTTTTCTGGTGAGGTTAAGTAAAAAGGATTATCTAGTTGTGACACGTGCAACTATATCATTTTTATTTTCAAATCGTGGAAGTTACTTCATAAACACTCGAAATCGTGTCTTGTTTGTTTACTGTTTGTTTACTGTTTGCCATGTGCTTTTTAAAATATAATCGTGGACGGTTAGTTAGTTAATAAACACGCGAAATCGTGTCTTGTTTGTTTACTGGACGTTTGCCATGTGCTTTTTAAAATAAAGTGGTGTCGCTATGATGTCTAACTCATGGCTGAGGCATTTCATTGGTTTATTGTTTTAGTATGATTGACAAATAAATTGTTCGTTCTTGCTATTTATTAACGCTTTCCAACATTTTTCCAATTTGACCGCAGCATGACCCCAGAACATTCAAGCTCTACTACATGATATACAGTAATTTTGTTAATTGTCAACAGCTATTCGCTTAAAATCAACGGGGTTAGCTTCAGAGACGAGACACTGTAACTTATAAAGTATGGTCGACATATCCAGACTGCTAAACAAGTTTCCAGCTTTTACTTATCTCGCATTTTCTACGAAATGGAGAGATGTGATAGTTGGTGCCCGGAAAACTCGTCCCGGGAAAACTCGTCTCCGGAAAACTCGTCTCCGGAAAACTCGTCTCCGGAAAACTCGTCTCCGGAAAACTCGTCCCCTTTCGCTAGGTAGGAAAACTGGTCCCTTATTGAATAAATATCGATTGAAAACACATTTTCTGATCATTCTTGAAGTAGATATTATTTTTTAAAATAGACTATAGCCCCCCCCCTAATATTTTTTAAAAATATCTTTACTTGTTTAATGTTTTTTTTTTTTTTTTTTTTAAATAAAATCGATTTTCTAAGAGTCCGTTTTCTACCTAAATTGCTAAGTTCTTAGTGGTTTCACTTATATTAACGCGTTTATTATGTTCATACAAAGTTAATTACAAATTTTTTTTTGTTCTTATTTTAACGATGTTTTTTGGAGTCATAAAAACAATAATTAAAAACAAAACCAAAAAATTAAAAAACGGAGCGATTCGATTTTTCGTTACTTTTTGTTTTGGTTTTTTAATTATGATAGTTTTTTTGTTGTTATGTTTTTGTTTTCTCTCATACCAAATGCACTCATGCGTTATTTAAAATTATAATTTTATCAATTATCAACATTTATTGTCGTCCTGTCAAATTTTGCAAAAATTAACTAATAAATTAAAAACGAAATATTTTTTTGGCGCGAGAGATGCCATGTGCTAACAATCTCTCGTTAACTAATTTTTAATTTTTTAAACTTTTTACTTCAAATTCTAAAATCAATCATTAAGAGAAAAGTAATCACTAAATAAATTTATTAATCAATTTTCGGGTTTGTATTACTGTACACATAGATTCGAAAAAGTTGTCAAAAAACAAATACATAACAAATAAATGTTATCAAAGGCAAGATAAAATACTTTTCTACCAAACTGGATATAATTTTCGTGTTTTTATTCAATTTAACATGTTTATTCAGCTCGAAAAGCATATAATGTTTACCGATGTATTGGAAAATTCCAAATGGCGGCCGACTCTCTCTTTAACACGGTAAGTTCGGGAAAAGGTGTTATAAATAATAAACTAGACAAAATACTATTAAAAAACCACCGAATATATGTCAAGTTATGTCACGGTAACATATATTGAGCGAATTTCTAACAGTATTTTTGTCTAGTTTATTATTTATTACACCTTTTTCCGAACTTACCGTGTTAAAGAGAGAGTCGGCCGCTATTTTAAATTTTCCAATACATCGGTAAACACCGTATGCTTTTCGAGCTGAATAAACATGTTAAATTGAATAAAAACACGAAAATTATATCCAGTTTGGTAGAAAAGTATTTTATCTTGCCTTTGATAACATTTATTTGTTATGTATTTGTTTTTTGACAACTTTTTCGAATGCAGTGGCAGTCTAAGAAGTTGACCTTGTACACAGATTCTCTCTGTGTCTACCACTGGGTGTCTGACACACTTTCAGGACGGACACGAATCCGTACCAAGGCAGCAAGCGAAATGTTAATACGGAGAAGGCTAGACACGCTAAAAAACCTGGTATCTGAGTATGGGCTATCACTGAGAGTCACTCTGGTGCAATCACATTGTAATCGTGCTGACCAACTGACTCGAGTACCTCACAAATGGTATGAAGCCGCGAAGATGGGAATAGAGATTTCTGCTCGATCTTGTGCAGTTGCAATCGACCCATGTCAAATACAAAAAAATCATGCCAGAGCGGACATCCGGGTATCAAGAGGACCCTTTATTTTGTGAGGCGCGTATACCCAGCAGTGACCAAGATGGATGTCAGACAAATCATCAGAAATTGTGAGGCTTGCCAGTCTATTGATCCAGCACCAGAGCGATGGCAGAAGGGTCGATTGGAAGTTGAGGGTGTGTGGCAGCGGCTGGCCATGGATATCACCCATTACAGTGGCAAGCCCTTTCTAACTCTCATTGATTGCGGGCCTACGAGATTTGCGGTGTGGCGGCAGATGACCAGACAGGATTCGGCAAATGTTGTTCGCCACCTATCATCCATTTTTTCTGAGCGAGGTGCGCCGGAAGAGCTCCTGACTGACAATGATGCAGCGTTTTGTAGCCAGCAAGTCCGGCAGTTGTTAGATGAGTGGGGCGTCCGACTACGGTTGCGATGTGCGCATGTGCCGTCAGGAAATAGCATTGCTGAAAGAAGCCATCGCAGCATCAAGAGAATTGCTTCCAGGAAGTGAGTGTTGTAGTGGAAATGAGAATGATAGTCCAGCGTGTAGACAAAAAAATGGATAGAGAGTTGACATCAGTTAGCAGTCAGCTACGCGAAAGTGTTCTCAGGGACCAGTAGTAGATAGAGAGAGAAAGAGTGTGAATGTGTGCATACGGTCTGTTAGCTCATGCCCCATACATAGTCACAGGGGTGTTGACGCGCGCGAGCGTGCGCCTCCCGAAAGGGAGGCGGCTGGTTAGCCCAACCTTTCTGGTCGAGAGCTGGTCCTAAAAGAAAGAGCCGCTTGTTGCTCTCTATTTTATACTCGTTGCCGGTGGTCATTTGCGCATGTGTATATTTCCTTAGAAAAGCGGAAGTGAGGTCGTCTATTTGTGCGTTCGTGTGCGCGTGTGTGAGTATATATGTGTGCGTTAATACGCGCACGCGCGTGCGTGTGTGTATGTGTGTGAATGTGAGTATATATATACGTGCCTGTGCGTATGTGCGGGCGTGTATATATTAAGAAAACATGTTCGAACAAGACTTCCCCTCCTAGGGAGAAAAAATATATATATACAAGAGAAACGTATTTCGTTTTTGTTTTTTATGCATATATTTTTTTCTTTTTTTTTTGATAAGTTATATATTGCTTGAAATGTTTTGGCCAATGAACTTTTCGATCAGTTTTTGTTGTTGTTTGTGGTGTGTTGTTTTTTTTGTAATTTCTTTGTCCGTTGCTGAGTGCGTATGTTCTTGTATTGGAGTAGGAGAAACGTGTAATTGTTCGTCTATGAATGCAGGTTTAAGTCTGTCTATTGCTATAGTGTCTTTTTTTTCTTTTTTTAAAATAGTAAAATACTTTTTACTCCTGTCGAGAACGAAATAAGGTCCGGAATAGTTTGGACATAGTGGGTTTTTTTTTTACCGCGACGTTCCTAAAAACGTATTTACATGTGTAAATATCGCTTGGGACGAAAATGTTCGTGTCTGGGTTTTCGTCGGAGTAAATTTTAATTGTGACATTTTGTGTTTTAAGTCCTTCACAAAAGTTGTCGTTGGGGAAATGTCTGTATTGTTTTTGCAGAATTGTCCTGGTAAAATCAGTGTTGATCCGAAAACTATTTCTGCAAATCTTCCTTCACAGTGTTGCGAATTGCTAAGAGAATGAGTGGCAAATTGTTTGACCAGTCCGATTTGTTTTCGTTCATAGCCAAAGATGCTTTTAATTGTCTATGCAATCGTTCCACCATACCGTTTGCGTAAGGATGATAGGCAGTTGTCTTAATGTGCTTTGTTCCCAAGAAATGGTTGAATTCAGTGAAAAAAGTTGATTGGAACTGTGAGACCCTGTCCGTTGTAATTATGGAGGGCACTCCGAAAATTGCTATCCAATCTTGTAAAATCGCTCTGGCTATTGTTGCGGCTGATGTGTCTTTCACTGGTATTGCTGTCGGCCATCTGCAGAATCTATCGACTATAGTAAGGATGTGTATGTCTTCTGAAGTGGGCAAGGGTCCAACCAAGTCGATATGCATATGAGTAAACCTAGCGTCTGGTACACTGAAAGTTCCTGAAGGTGATTTTGTGTGCCTGTGAACTTTGTTTTTTGGCAAGGAATGTAAGTTTTGATCTACCTACGGATGTCTTTATTCATATTTGGTCAAACAAAACGTTCCGCTATTAATTTCACGGTGGCACGTTTTCCTGAGTGGGACAAATTGTGGAAGTGCTGGAAAACTTGTCGTCTGAGGCTGGGTGAAATATAAGGGCGAGGGTGTTTTTGCGAGACATCGCAATAGAAAGTTGTTCCGAATGGTATCGGCATTTCTTTCAGCTTCAGTGAAGTTTTGTCCATTATAGAAAACGTTGGCCGGGTGTTTGTAGGTGTAAAAGGAAAAAAATTGTTTTAGCGGGCTTGAACCTCGAACCTTTGGCGTGGAGATGGAAACGAAATGAAAAAAAAAAAACAAAAAAAAAACAATGGGACCTAACCATCTCCGCCGCGGAAGAAGATGAATGAAAATCGTCTTAATTTAATGTTTATAAAAGGAAATTAACAGGTATGAGAACCTTAAGTCGCGTGATGTTTGACCTTGAAACATGACGAGGCTGCAAGCTAATTTTTTCTTCTTTTATAATGAAAAGCAAACGATACACGGGACGCTTAAAAATCTGGAAAAATAGCGTGTGAAAGTCAGACAAATTAAATAGACAGGTGACCCCCGTTCGTAACTCATAGATTTTATCATTTAGACATGATATAAAAAGGTTTAAGAAGGAATGAGCCGACCGAAAAGTCATGCGAAAAAAGCCTTTTACAGACACACGAAAAGCAAACATACATACATTTCCATTGTTCATACTTGTTTCTCATGCTTGTGCTTTTATTTTGCATAAAATTGCCTCAGTCTAGAAGGATTTCTCCTTCACTGACATAGATCGTACTTTCAATATATATTGAGTTGTAACATACACACATACACGCATCTTAGTCGCAAAACCCACAAAACATACGCAAATATCAAAACAAGTCAGTTATTTTATATTTTTTCTGACAGTAAAAAGTATGTCTTGAATAATTTTATTTAAAAGTATTTAAAAATATGTATTTTTTACTAGAGAGAAGAGCTTAGCGTCCGAAATTCTCAGTTAAATATCAGTTTTTAATGTTTTGTGATTAATATAGTTCATTCTTGTTACTTCTTTATTTTTATCATAATTATAACTAATGTTAGTTTTATGAACAAGTTCTGTAAATATATTTAGAAGACCATCAAAAAGACACACATTTATTTCAAATTTTTGTTACTTAAATGCGAAAGTTTTGTGCAAATAGAAAATGTTTTTTTTAATCCTTAAAAGTTTGTAAATATTTAATATAAAACAAATGTTTTGTAAATATATATTCCTTCTTTTAAATCTTAAAAAGATTTGTAAATATATTTTCAAAAGTCTTGCTCGCGAACATTCGACCATGCCTACTATCATTTGACGTGTTTATAAACAACCACCGGCAATGTCAAGGTCGAACAACCTGTTTCACTTGAAATGTTCGCCAATCTTCGTCTTCTGCTATGGAGTATCTAATCTTTACTTGATCAAAAAGGTTTTATTTAAGAAAATCGACTACGCATGTTAAAAGTAAATAAATGTTTTAATTACATAAGCACCTTCATTTTATTACAACAGAATATGATTACATAAATTAATGAATATTTTCTTACTCTTCGAAAAGACAGAAATTATGGTATAATAACGCTTCAGTTACTCTATAAATAGATTTTAGACATGTTAGGCTTACATAGAAATCTGTGCGTCGCATTTTTGTTTGTTATCATTTAGCGATGGCTGGATTTTATTACTAAACTCGCCCTTTGTTGATAATTGAGCCGTTTTTTTTTCTTTTTCTGTAAAATCATGTTTTTTTCTATAAATGCAATATCTAAAAACTTTATGTACATAATTCCAGAAAAACAATATTTATCTTTCAAATTATTTTTACAATAAATTTATTTAACTTTCAAATTTAGAGAAATTTTGGAATTTTCGGAGCAGTTTGGAAAAAGTTTTTTATTATAAATTCTGTCACGTGGGAATATTTTTTCTTTCAGGGATTAATTATACAGTTCAATCCGTCGAAAACCATCGCAAAGTGATCGGTATCTTACAGAAAGTTATGCTAAGCCGGTTTTCATGTCCGTCCGTGAGCCTTATACGTTTTAATTTCACGTATCTAGTTTAATAACATGCGGTTGGTTTTCTGGTGAGGTTGAGTGAAAAGGATTATCTAGTTGTGACACGTGCAACTATATCATTTTTATTTTCAAATCGTGGACGTTAGTTAATAAACACGTGAAATCGTGTCTTGTTTGTTTACTGTTGACGTTTGCCATGTGCTTTTTAAATTAAAGTGGTGTCGCTATGATGTCTAACTAATGGCTGAGGCATTTCATTTGTTCATTGGTTTAGTATGATTGACCAAGAAATTGTTCGTTTTTGATATTTATTAAACTCTTCTAACATTCTCCCAATCTGACCACAGCGTGACCCCAGAACATTCAAGCTCTACTCAATGATGTACAGTAATTTTGTTAATTGTCAACAGTTGTTCGCTAACAATCAACGGGTTTAGCTTCGGAGACTAGTTATTGACGAGACACTGTATAAAGTATAGTCGACATATCCAGACTGCTAAACACGTTTCCAGATTTTACTTATGTCGCATTTTCTACGAAATGGAGATATGTGATTGTTCTATGCAAATCGGAATACTATCCACAGACCTAGTTATGAGTAAAACATGAGAATAATATATTCAAAAAATTGTCCGCAGTAAAAATAATGTTTAAGATTAAGAACAGGTGCTTCATTTTGTAATTTACCAAAATTAAATAAAGAAATTAACCAATGCTAAGGCAAATGTCAGTATTTATTAATTTACAATCACAGAATATAATGAACAATAATTTTTATAAATTATAGGTAAAATGTGTATTTTATGCAAACAAAAACACCTTTGATGAAGTTATAATTAAAAGTTGTAAAATATAGATGTAAGTTATAAAGATTTGTATCTATGATTCTACATTTGATCTTTATAAATATAAATCTTTAAAGGACACGTGAATAAAATAATATATTTTTAAATTTCCATTGTTTATACTTGTTTCTTAGGTTTGTGATATAATTTTGCATAAAAACTGCCTCGGTCTTGAAGGATTTCTCCTTCACTAACATAGATCGCACTTTCAATATATATTGAGTTGTAACATACACTCATGCACACATCTTGGTCGCAAAAACCCGAAAAACCTAAGCTAATATCCGAACAAGTCAGTTATTTTATATTTTTTCTGCCACTAAAAAGTATGTTTTAAATAATTTTATTTTTAAGTATTTAAGAATATGTATTTTTTACTAGAGAGAAGAGCTTAGCGTCCGAAATTCTCAGTTAAAATATCAGTTTTTAATGTTTTGTGATTAATATAGTTCATTCTTGTTACTTCTTTATTTTTATCATAATTATAACTAATGTTAGTTTTATGAACAAGTTCTGTAAATATATTTAAAAAATCACCCAGAAAGGCACCCATTTATATCAATATATTTAGCTTTTTGTTACTTAAATGCGAAAGTTTTGTGTAAATAGAAAATGTTTTTTTTAATCCTTAAAAGCTTGTAAATATTTAATATAAAACAAATGTTTTGTAAATATATATTCCTTCTTTTAAATCTTAAACAGATTTGTAAATATATTTTCAAAAGTCTTGCTCGCGAACATTCGACCATGCCTACTATCATTTGACGTGTTTATAAACAACCACCGGCAATGTCAAGGTCGAACAACCTGTTTCACTTGAAATGTTCGCCAATCTTCGTCTTCTGCTATGGAGTATCTAATCTTTACTTGATCAAAAAGGTTTTATTTAAGAAAATCGACTACTCATGTTAAAAGTAAATAAATGTTTTAATTAAATAAGCACCTTCATTTTTATTACAACAGAATATGATTACATAAATTAATGAATATTTTCTTACTCTTCGAAAAGACATAAATTATGGTATAATAACGCTTCAGTTACTCTATAAATAGATTTTAGACATGTTAGGCTTACATAGAAATCTGTGCGTCGCATTTTTGTTTGTTATCATTTAGCGATGGCTGGATTCTATTACTAAACTCGCCCTCTGTGGATAATTGAGCGTTTTTTTTCTTTTTCTGTAAAATCATGTTTTTTTCTATAAATGCAATATCTAAAAACTTTATCTACAAAAACAATATTTATCTTTAAAATTATTTTTACAATAAATTTATTTAGCTTTCAAATTTAGAGAAATTTTGGAATTTTCGGAGCAGTTTGGAAAAAGTTTTTTATTATAAATTCTGTCAAGTGGGAATATTTTTTCTTTCAGGGATTAATTATACAGTTCAATCCGTCGAAAACCATCGCAAAGTGATCGGTATCTTACAGAAAGTTATGATAAGCCGGTTTTCAAGTCCGTCCGTGAGCCTTAGAAGTTTTCATCATATAATTGCACGTACCTAGTATTATAAAATGCGGTTGATTTTTCTAGTGAGGTTGAATAAAAAGGATTATCTAGTTGTGATACGTTCAACTATATCATTCTTATTTTTATATCGTGGACGTTAGTTACTAAACACGCGAAATCGTGTCTTATTTGTTTATTGTTGTTGGTTGACGTTTGCCATGTGCTTTTTACATTAAAGTGGTGTCGCTATGATGTCTAACTTATGGCTGAGGCATTTCACTGGTTCATTGTTTCAGTATGATTGACCAATAAATTGTGCATTTTTGCTATTTATTAACTCTTCTAAGATTTTCCCAATCTGACCGCAGCGTGACCCCAGAACATTCAATCTCTACTCAATGATATGCAGTAATTTTGTAAATTGTCAACGGTGTTCGCTTAAAATCAACGGTTTTAACTCCGGACACTAGTTATTGACGAGACACTGTAACTTATAAAGTATGGTCGTCATATCCAGACTGCTAAACAAGTTTCCAGCTTTGACTTATGTCGAATTTTCTACGAAATGGAGAGATGTGATAGTTCTATGCAAATCGGAACACACTATCCCCGGAAATACTTATGGATAGCATATGAGGATAATATATTCAAATATTTGCCGGAGTAAAAATAATGTTTAAGATTAAGAACAGGTGCTTCATTTTATAATTCACCAAAATTAAGTCAAGAAATTAACCAATGCTAATGAAAATGTCAGTATTTATTAATTTACAATCACAGAATATAATGAACAATCATTTTCATAAATTATAGGTAAAATATATATTTTATGTAAAAAAAAACACCTTTGATGAAGTTATAATTTAAAGTAGTAACATATGATAGTATGGGTTTATTTTTGCTTCTTTATGTAAATAAAGCATCGTAGATGTAAATAACATAACAAATATTTGAGAAACATTACGGAAAATTACTTAATTCCTTGTTAATGGAACCAATCCAACTTTAAACAAAATTTACTTTCACAAAGTAACGATGGAATTGAATAAAACATTGTTTATTCAATATTTTAAAAAATAAATATAACTAGTGGTAGGTACCCGGAGTTGCTCGTGTGTTTGTAAGTTTGTGTTGTGGGGGCGTGTGATCAAAACAACCCTGTTTTAAATAATAACGTTGGACGGGTGTTTGGAGGTGTAAAAGAAAAAAATTGTTTAGTAGGCTTGAACCCCGAACCTTTGACGTGGAGATGGAAACGAAATGGAAATAACAAACACTGGGAACTAACCACCTCGGCTGCGGGAGAAACTGCATGAGAATTCTCTTAATTTAACGTTTATAAAAGGAAATTAACAGGTGCGAGAACCTTAAGTCGCGTGATGTTTGACCTTGAAACATGACGCGGCTGCAAGCCAGTTTTTGCTTCTTTTATACTGAAAAGCGAACGATACACGGGACGCTCTAGAAATCTCGAAAAAAATAGCGCGTTATGCCAGGCAAATTAAATAGACAGACGACCACCGTTTGTAACTAATAGATTTTATCATTTAGACGTGATATAAAAAGTTTTAAGAAGGAATGAGCCGACCGAAAAGTCATGCGATAAAAGCCTTTTACAGACATACACAAAAAGCGAACATACATACATACATACATACATGCGTACATACATACATAAACATATTTTCGCTTTTATATATAGAGATTACCAGAAATATGGCATGTGATTTTAATGAAACAAATTCTCTCGAAAACTTCAGATGAACTCGTAAATATCAGTGTAATATTGTTTAAAATATTTAAAATAAGATAAAACAAATAATTAAAATAAGATAAAACAAAGAATTAAAAAGAAATGGAATATTTCTACAAACTCTTACTCTGGAGCAATAGAGATCGACAACATTGTAACCAAAAACAATGTAAAAACAGACACGATTTGCATATAACCTGTTGTAATATATCAATAAATAGTTGTTTGAGCTTATTCATTCAATGAATTATCTAATAAGTGGTTTGAATTGAATTTTTCACACTTAAAATGCACTTTTAATCTTATTAAAAAAACTTTGACCAATAAAGATTAGATACCCTGTAACAGAAAACGAAGATTGACGAACATTTCAAGTGACACCTGTTGTTCGACCTTGACATTGCCGATGGTTTTTTGTAAACACGTCAAATAGCAGATATGGTCGAATGTTCGCGAGCAAGGTTTTTGAAAATATATTTACAAAACATTTTAAGATATTAAAAAAAATATATATTCATAAAATATTTTTAAATATCAAATATCTATAAAACTTTTAAGGAGTAAACACAACTTTTTTTCTATTTACGCAAAACTATTTCATGTAACACACGAAACGTATGTAAACGAAATATATTTAAAATGTGTGTCTTTCTGAATGCGTTTTTTTTTAAATATTATATTCACATAATGTTTTACTAAATCTAATAACAATAATAATAAAAATAAATGAATAGAATGAATGAACTTTATTAATTACACAACATCAACTGAAAATTTCGGGTGCTAAAATGTATTTAATTTGCCCTCCTGGAGAAGTAAGCAAATGTCATTTTTTTTATACAATAAAACTTGTAAAGATTTGTATCTTGTGATTCTATATTTGATCTTTATAAAATAAAAATTATTAAAAGACATATGAATAAAATAATATATTGTAAAATTTCCATTGTTTTTACTTGTTGCTTATACTTGTGATTTTATTTTGCATAAAAATTGCCTCGGTCCAGAAGGATTTCTCTTTCACTGACATAGATCGCACTTTCAATAAATATTGAATTGTAACACACACACACACACACACACATACACACACGCACACACGCACACACACACGCACACACGCACACACACACTTGGTCGCAAAACCCCGCAAAACATTCGCAAACATCGGAACAAGTCAATTATTTTATATTTGTTTCTGCCATTAAAAAGTTTGTTTTAAATAATTATACTTAAATGTTTTTAAAAATATGTATTTTTTTACTAGGGAGAAGTGTAAGTGATAATCGTCCGAAATTCTCAGTTAAAATATCAGTTTTTAATGTTTTGTGACTAATGTAGCTCATTCTTCTTATTTCTTTATTTTTATCATAATTATAATTAATGTTAGTTTTATTAAAATTTTCTGTAAATATATTAAAAACGGCACTCAGAAAGATACCCATTCATTTAAATATATTTTGTTAAAATACGTTTGTTTCCTTACTTACATTCAAAATTTTTGTGTAAATAGAAAAATGCTTTTCTTTTAAATCCTTACAGAAAGTAAAAGAGATACACGTGAAAATGATATAATTAGTTTATCTTCCCTTCAGAGTGGTATCCAGTGTTTACCGAAAGTTAATTTTGTACCACTACCTAGATTTGAACACGACAAACCCAGGCTTTCAAATCGTTGACGTTAATAAACACATGAAATCGTGTCTTGTTTGTTTGTTTACTGTTAACGCTTACCATATGCATTATTTTTAATATTAAATATTTACAAAACTGGCTGCTTGCTGGATCCCAGAACATTCAAGCTCTACTCAACGATGTACAATAATTTATTCAATTGTCAACGCTTATTCGCTAATAATCAACGGTTGTTAGCTTCTGACAGTAGTTATTGACGAGACACTGTCACTTATAAAGTATGGTCGATATATCCAGAATGCTAAACAAGTTTCCAGCTTTTTCCTAATGTCGTATTTTCTTCAAAATAGAGAGATGGGAATGTTCTATGCAAATCAGAACACTACCCCCAGACATATTTAAACAAGGAAAGCGATCGACATAATCAACGACGTTATGGATAGAACTTGAAAATTATATATTCAAATATTTGCCACAGTCAAAATAATTTTTAGGACTCTGATTCTGTATTTCTTTATTTTTATCATAATTATAAACAATGTTAGTTTTATTAAAAAGTTCTGTAAATATATTAAAAAAAAGCACTCAGAACCACACCCATTTATTTCAATATATTTTGTTAAAATATGTTTGTTTCGTTATTTACATTCAAAAGATTTGTTAAAATACGTTCATTTTGTTACTAACATTCAAAAGTTATTTTTAATCCTTAAAATTTTGTAAATATTTAATATAAAAAAATGTTTTGTAAATATATATTTTTTCTTTTAAATCTTAAAAAGTTTTGTAAATATATTTTCAAAAGTCTTACTCGCGAACATTCGTCCATGCCTACTACCATTTGACGTGTTTATAAACAACCACCGTCAATGTCAAGGTCGGACAACGTGTGTCACTTGAAATGTTCGCCAATCTTAGTCTTCATCCACGGTGTATCTAATTCTTACTTGATCCAAAAGTTTTTATTTAAGAAAATCGACTCATCATGTTAAAAATTAATAAATATTCGAATTAAATAAGCACTTTAATTTTTATTACAACTGAATAAGATTACATAAATGAACAGATATTTTCATACTCTTCGAAAATACAGAAACTATGGTATAATATCGCTTCAGTTTCTCTATCAATTTAAAAATAAAATAGATTTTTGACAAGTTAGATTTACATAGAAATCTGTGCGTCACTTTTTTGTAGGCACCGCCAAAAATGGCCGCAAAATCAAGTTGTTGTTGTTTTTTAAAACGAAATTACATTTTTTAAAATCCATTATTTCTGAGTAACTTTTTTTTTTCCAGAAAGATAAACCCCTGACTTTTATCATATAGAAAACAGAATAATGTAAAACTTTTTCTACTATTTTTAATTAAATTTTAAATGTTAAATTTTCCCAAAAAGTTAACAATTGACATTTTTTGTCTTGCACAAAAAACGAACATAAATATTAAAAAAAAAAGGTTTTTGAAATAATTAATTTATTTATTGTCTAACTAAGATTTAGGATGATTTTCTAAGAGAATATGCAAAAATATTATAATATAAGTACCTGAATTTTAAATAATTCCACTTATTCATATAGCTAACCAGATATTTCGCGTCGATCTAGAGTCTAGATCGCAACTGTTTACGTTTGCGTTTTATAAGAAGAAAACTATGGAAGACCAAACAGGCCAAAAAAACTTATTTTTCAGTGACGAAAATTTCAATGTATTATTAAGCTGAGGCTGGCCAGTACCAGATGGGTGACCATTTGTATGAGTTTGGTTTTTAATGTGTATGTGTGTGGGGGCCAGGCTTCCCAAAATGGGGGGGGGGGGAATTTAAAGCAGAATAAAAAAAAATATTTCAGCGCGTTTGGTCCACCGTAGTCGAAAGGCGGCAAACGTTTTCAAACGGGATCGAAAAAATGATGCTATTTTTAACACAAAGGGCACAATATTTATCGAATTTTTTTTTTGTATCGATTATTCAAAGCATGCCCTGTTTAATAATGGTCATGCATTATTCGGCTCGCTAAAAAAAAATTGTTGATTTATTTATCAAAAATTTTTAAATGGCTTTTTTCGTATAAATATTAAAAAAATTTTTTTTTTGTTTTGCTTAACTTAAATTAATTATTTTACTTAACATATTCACCGAATTTCACACTTCAAAACTCAAAAGCGGGATAATTAAACACAATCGAAGTTCTGATATTCAGACGTCAAAATAAGGTATGCAAACAATTTTTTTTAAATCTATAATCCCGTCCCTTACAACAACACAATATGTTTTGTTCAGTTTCAGATGATTATTTTAAGCATATTTGTTCCCACTTCAAAACAAGGGGGGTTTTGTAAGCAAAAAAAAAAAATATATATATATATAAATATCGTTTATGAAAAATAAGTACACTGTTATAAAGTTCTTCTAATAATCGCTGAAAATTTCGTATTGATCGGATAATTACCTGATTTTTGGTAGATTTTTAAAAAGACGGTCCGTCAAAAAGTACTGACCTGCCCCCCCCCCCAGATTTGGCGGTGCCTACTTTTTTGCTTGTTTTCATTTAGCGATGGCCGGTTTCCATGACTAAACTCGCCGTCCGCGGACAATTGAGCGCGTTTTTTAAATTTTTATTTTTTGTAAAATCAAGTTTTTTCTTAATAAATGCAATATCTAAAGACTGTATTAAGATAATTTCGGAAAAGAAATATTTGTCTTTTACATTATAATAAATTCATTTAACTTTTAATTTAGGTAAATTTCCGAATTTTCAGAGCAGATTGGAAAACATATTTTATTATAAATTCTCTCATGTCGAAATTTATTTTTCTTTCAGGGATTACTTATAGAGTGTGATCTTCCAAAAATCACCACAAAGTGATCGGTAACTTACAAAACATTATGATAAGCCGGTTTTCAAGGCCCTTTATGTTTTCACTATATAATTACACGTACCTAGTATTATGAAATGCGATTGGTCTTCTAGTGAGATTGAGTAAAAAGGATTATCTAGTTGTGACACATGAAACTATCACAATCTTCTTTTCATATAGCAATTTTCGTTGGATATAATTTACTGTTCCTTTGATCGAAACTAGAAGTAAAATCAAGAAATAAAATATTAAAAAAAAGACAGAAAGTAAAAGAGACACACGTAAAAAAATGATATCATTATTTAACCTTCCCTTTGGAATGGTATCAAGTGCTTACCGAAAGTTAATTTTGTGCAGCTATCGAGATTTGAGCACGACATACCCAGGTTTTCAAATCGTTAACTATAGTTAATAAACACGTGAAATCGTGTCTTGTTTGTTTATTTACTGTTGACGTTTTGCCATATGCTTTTTAAATTAAAGTGATGTCCTGATGGATGAGGCATTTCATGGGTTCATCGGTTTAAAATGCTTGACCAATAAAATTGTGTGTTTTTGCTATTTAAAAAAACACTTACTTTAACGAACTAACGATAGCATCGAATAAAATATTGTTGATTCAATATTGTAATAAAAAAGATCGGTGATGCAAAGATAAGTGGGTCCAGCAGACGAGCCTCGTTCTGACATTCGGAAAATTTAGGTTAACAACCTGTGAAGCTACCAAAAAGTAACCCTTTTGAATGAAGATGATATAAACTAGGTACGGTCAAAATGAATGCCGACGCTCAAAATGTATAAACATTTTAACCCCTCCCTTTACTTAAAAAATTACCAAAAACCAGGAAATTGACCAATTTTAATGACATTTTCAGTATTTATCAAATAATGATCGCGGAATATAATGAACTAATTATTTTTATTTAAATCTTAGTGAAAATGTATTATTTTGTTTAAACAAAAAAAAAACCTTTATTAAAGTTATGGTTTACAGTAGTAAATAAAAAACGCAAGAATTTATTTTTGCTTTTTTTATGTAAATAAAGCATCGTAATATGTAATAATAAAATAAAAATAAAATAATTTTTACAGAAACATTACGGATAAAGTCCCTGAATCCGTATTAATGAATTCGATATAACTAAAAAAAATTAATTTCTTCGAACTATCAATATTATCATTGAATTTCGCATTGTTTATTTAATATTTTCACAAAAACAATATGAATTGCAAAAATTATTTCTACTTTTTATTACGCTTACATTTGTAACGTAATCTTTGCATGTAAGATTCTAATATTTCCATTGCACGCAAGAACCTATAATTATCAACGTAAAATAATGTTCATATAATCTTGGAAAATAAAGTAAAAAAATAAATAAATTGAAAACAGGAACATAGAAAAATAATTTAATAAAAAATGGCAAAATTATACGAACGTTCCATGTCGGTAAGTACGGATGCGCAGAGTTGAAAAGAAAACCAGTCTGTTTTGCCCTCCCTCCTCCTCTTTTCCTCTACTCGCCTGTTTGTGTTTATCAACTTTAAATTTCACGTAAACATTATGATTAATTTTAACGTAAGTCTGTATTTTTTTAGTGTGTAATTTTTTCAATGATTATAAATTGTTTTCTTAACCAATTGTATTTCTGTATGACTATTAATAAATAATGGTGCTAACTTTTTTCAAAGAATAAATTGTCAGTAGTATAATTAATGAATTTAATTAACTTTTATGCATTTTTAAATGAGGGAAATATGGTCTGCGGCTCGAAAAATAAAAAGAAAAAATAAAGTCGCTCTGTATGACAGAATAATGTTAAATAAAGACATAGTTATGTCTAATTTGTCCTTCCATACATGTTTGAATTTTGCGGCCAGAGTTTGTTTGGATACGATAAACAAGTCTCGTTCCTACCAGTGATAGATTTTTGGATAATTATTACATTTTTTGGCAAGAGTTAAGTACATTTATTGCATGAATTCATTATCTTTAGACTTTAACTTAATACTTAACTTAGAAATAATTCTAGAAAACTTATATTTTTTTGCCAGAAAAATGTAAACGCGATTTTTGCCATGGTGAATTTTTACGTGAAATCTAGGGGTTTTCAGATTTGAGATAAAGTTATTTCATGTATTTTTTATTTCACACACTTTTTTATTTGAGAAATTAACTTTAAACTATAATGTTTCAAATACAATAAACAGTACTTAAAAATTAAAAAAAAATATTGTGATTAACCGGCGTTAAAAACCATGCCCTCTTACCGAAGCAGCCATTAATTGCCCGTACCTCATATAAACAATATTTTTAAAATTAATTTCTTAATTTTATTTAAAAACAAAATATAAAATATTTCAGAAATAATTTCTTAATTTTAAATGAAAATTGATTCTAAAGAATTTAAAAAATACTTATTGAAAACTATTGCAAAGTGTTTACATAGATTGTTCTTTGGGATAATAGGGGCGCCTGAAAGCGCCATTTTAAAGTTTGAAACACAAATAGATGCTAGTTAACTTAGAACAACAAGGGCGCGTGGCGGAAATTCTTCAGGGTTTAAATGTATTGTAATGCTTTTATGGTGGTCGAAAAACGTTTTTCAGTCGCCATATTATTCTTATTTACTTGCCTCCCTACACGACAGAGTTAAACACAAGAAAAACGAAATGGTGAAATATAAAGTTAAGCTAAAAGTATTATTTTTTAAATTCAAAGAATTAAAGAAAAAAATTCAAAGAAATTTCGAACATAATGAACAAGTGAAACATAATAAACAAGTGCAAATAAAAAATAAATAATTGCAACCAAAGGCAAGATAAGTCAACGTAAAAAGGAAAACAGATTTTTTTAAACAGCAAAATTCAAATGTTTGTTTGCATAAAGCAGTTCAACCAATTTCTTTTCAAATAAATATTTCGTTAACTAGCAAAGATGTCAGCGCATCGCACGGGACTTTGCTGCATACTCAGGTACGCGATTTGTGGGCACCTTTCCAGTAAGTGGATGTTGTAGGAGGGAAGTAAATTTCAACTCGATGCTTAAATCTTATCTAACACATTGAATACTGAAAACATACCACAATCAGATTAGATCAGTTTTTCATCATATCCTTTTGTAGAACTTTTATCGAAGAGCCTCGTGGTAAACTACATTTCTGCTTCTTGATTTGGAGCCAGAATGTAGAGTTTTTTTCTGAACTTCCTGTCCGGCTGATGGAGACGTAGAACATGCCGTGACTGAAGCAGTCTGATATCAGGTCTACGCCAATGGTTTTAAACGTCTGACCTTGACTTTTATTTATGCTCATTGCAAAACACACCTTCACAGGAAACTTGAGCCTCCGGAATTTAAATGGAAGTTCAGAGTCAGATGGAGCTAAGGGAATCATTGGCAGTAGAACTGTTTCACCTTTGTAGGGAACACAAGAATAGTGACCTCAAGTACATTGGTGTGCAATCTGGTGAGAACACATCTGGTTCGGTTACTTGTTTTTGGCGGTTCCAAAGATCGAAGAATCATGATTGGGGATCCAATTTTAAGATTTAAAATGTGAGGAGGCATTCTAGATAATTCCAAAGAGTTTAAAAACTCCACAGGGTAATGAACAGCTTCATATCCATTAGTAGCCGAATCAACTGACTTGTATTCCTTTGCGTCTCCTGAAAATTCATCCATTATTGAATTGTTCAAGTGATTCACATTGCTGTTTAATGGCGAAATAATAGCCATCTCAGCAAGCCATTCCGGTGATTTTCCATTGTTTTGTAGATCCGGGTAGACTTTGTCTTTCAGTTGCTTTTGGTTACCGACACATATACCAAGATCGGTCGGAATCTTAATTGTGTCAGGTGGAAAAGTGATTTGAAATGTGATTTTGTACTTGGTCCTGTTGGTTAGCTGCTCTATTAGTTTTTTGTAGCTCAAACACTGCGTGGTCACATCCTTTGTTCACGTATTAAAGGACGTATTTGATGCTTTGGACTGAGTTGCAAATTTCTACATTAATGTGAACATTGAACTGATAAAGGAGGTCCTTGTTGTAAGGAACAATCCACTAGTTTGTTATTTCTTGATGAACATACCGATCATTTTTCTTTATATTTATTGTCTCAGTCTGGCCTCCATCTTCTGGTTTGCTTCGCCTGTACTTAGGATAAGAGTCTTGGCCTTGCTCGGTACACTGAAGAAATTCTTTAGTGTATTTTTGGAGCATTTGTTGTCAATCATACATGGACAACTTGGATTAAATGGTCGACAAGGTCTGTGCACCACATGTGCCATCACTTTTGCGTGAAGATCAGGGTCTTCCATCTTGTCAGGGATCTCTGCAGATATTTTTTCTGGCAGAACTTTGTCCGCTGGGGCCTGCCAGGTTAGAATGTGTGCATGCGGCAGTCCTCCCTTTTGATATTCAATGCTGTACAGGAAAGCCCTCAACCTGCCAAATCCTCCTTTCTTAATAAATGCAAGTAACTTTTAGCTTCTGTCTGAAGACTCTGGCAACAATATCTGGGCGATCCAGAGGTTCTTGTCCTTGAAGACAATTTTCTGTAATTTCGGTCTACTTTGGATTTGTCGTAAATGTGATGAAGCAGTAGGCTCGGCCCATTCGCCGAACATATGCCATGGCATCGCTTTGGTGCTCAAACATATATCGAGGGCCTTCTGTGTAAGTAGCCGGAAGTACAACTCGTTGACCAATCTGACTTGGATTCCCATCCTCACTAAGAATTGAATCCCTCAAGTTGCCATAATTGTCCGCTCTCAAGGTCTGTTGCACTCGTCTCAGGAACTGTAAACGTTCTGTTTCAATCTTCAGTACACATCCACCAGCCATTGTTGAAATAGCCTCCGGAACCAGGGAAAATAGTTTCCAAGCCGAGTCATCAAATGGTAGGAATAAAATTGCTGTTGGGCAACCTTTCGCCCATTGAATGCCTTCATGTTGATGTCGTAAGATGGAGATACATTAGCGGGTACATTAAAGTATCATAGAGGGGATGTAGTTCGGAGATCCGTTTTAATGTATCATTTTTATAACGCAAGACAACATCTCGGTTTGCTGTCGATTCGTTCTCCATTACTATTCCAATCTCATACATTGTTATTGGAGCATTGAATCGCTGTGGGTGCTCTTCCTGCGGCCTTCAATCTCCCCTTATGACAATTTTGTGTTCTACCAAGTCTTCTTCTTCAATCCTCTCCTTTACTGTTTTCAGCTGACAAATTAGGCTGTTGTTCTCATGTAAAAAATCAGTCAGCCTTCGGAGAATGTTTCGATTGAGTCTACTGTTACGTCCCCGATTATGTAGTTCCTCTTCCAGACTATCCAAAAAGTAGACTTGAATAAACTTTGCTGTTGCATCTTCAGGTGGCAAAAGACACCCAATTTGGTGGCAAACTTGGCCTCGAATTCTAAAAGAAAGATTCCATCCATGTACAGCTGCAATTTCATGACCATATGATGTCATTACAAAACAAATGTTATAACTGCGTAGATTTTGCAGAAACTCTTTAGAGATGGGACCGTTGCCGTGGAGCAAATCTTGCAGCAACTAAGGCAGTGGTGGAAAGCTATCAAGCACAACCTTGCCAGAAGAACAACAACAACCAGGGGTTTCTCCTTTAAATTTCGCAGCTGAACAATGTTGACATACTTTGTCCATTTTTCCTATATCGGCTGTAGTGACATTTTTGTTGTAGAGCAATCCTTTTCTATTACCGTGTTTTATTTCATGTTGTCTCAAAGCAGTCATTCGTTGTCTACTTGCCTCTTTTTCTGTCATACTATCTCTCCTTGCAGCCTATCGCTCTTGCCATTGGTATAGGCGAAAGCTTCGTTGGGTTTCGGATCTATTCTGTCGTCGTTGAACCTCTCTCAACTGACCTTGTGTACGTCTGTTTATTACCTCATGTGATTCATTTGATCGTCGTATTGCTTCTCTTTCCCGAGCATAACTTTGCCTTTCTTGAATTTCTTCTTGTGATGATTTTAACCGTCTTTCAGTATGTCTATTTCTGTCAGCCTCACGTTGGGTTACTCTTTCCAAATCGGTCAGTATTCTGTTGAGTTCCAGACGTCTTTCTCTACGTGAAGTGGTTTCATTGGAGCGAATTGCGGCAACTCTGAGTCTATTAGCTTCCAATCTATCCACTCTTTCTTCCTCAGTTTCGTTTCTACTTCGCTTGGGTGGCATCATTCCGGTTTTAAATGCAACTGTTGAAAGATATTAATGACTGTAAATTAATTAAATATAAACAAAATGTATACTAACTGAAATTAACGGACTATAAATAATATTTCTAAATAGTATAATTATAACAACGCCATAACGTCCCCCCCCCCCGGCCGCCGCCGACATCCCCCCCCGCCCCAATGTAAAAATTGGGGGGGGGTATCAACGTGTGGGTGCTCATTTTAGGCTAAAATATCATAGAAAAGTGATCCCCACTTTATTGAAACTAACATTTCTTGAAAAGGTTCCAGGGTCCAGGAGTTCATACCATGCAAACGGTAAATTTACGACGGATTTGATTATCAGATTTGGTGCCAAAAGAAAAAAATCGGTTTGTGTCGAAAAACGAAAATAATTTTTTTTTTATCATAAAAATAATTATTTGTCAAATCACGAGAAAGTGAAAGGAGAGCTGGGGTCATTTTCTGGCTCATTTGGCTGTTTTTGGTGTTTTTAATAAGCGAAAAAAAATTAGCTCCGAATAAAAAATAAAAATAATAATTCAGCTTAGAAGAATATTTCGAAATGAAAACAAATCTATTACAGAAAATATTTAATAACGTGCTCTAGGACTTAAACTATCACATTTATTTCCCTTTGTTTTCTGGTTTGGAAAATAAAAGTTTTCAGATTTACGCTCATAATAAGTAAAATCAAATATACATTGAAATGAAAATAAACTAAATAATTAAATTTTAAATTATATTTTTAAATAGTACAGTATTAATGAGGCTATTATGTCGAATAAGTAATATCATCGAGCTAATTATTTAAAATGATTTAATTTAATGTGATATGCTAATGACCATAACTCAGTCGATGTATATGTGGTGTGAAGAATGTTATATATAGAAATGACGGATAAAAATAAATACCTCCTTTGACAGAAGCATCCTTATCATGGACGTTAATATTTCTTGACCAGGAGAGGTGTACATACACTTTATATTTCTTTGATCATAGGGAGTTGTACACACAGACAAACACACACACGAACGCTATTACTTCATATATATAGATTTACTTTGTAAAAATCTGCAATTTGACGTATGATATTTTTGAAAGCGTCGGGTTTCGTGCGACCATACTGTTTTCGCCACATGAATTCGTCCAAATAGATTTAAGTCTACTTTTGCATACCATCCACATGGGTTCGACCGTGTTGGTATGCACCTTAGTCACAGGGTCCACGTAATTCTATCAATGGTTCAAAACTCTATGTACGTACGGCGGCGTGACTGGTACATTTTTTATTCTTTCATACGCTTTTCAGGCAGCACCAATTCTTTAATGATAGGTAGCAAAGTTTGAGCTGACCTGTCGGGTACATATCTTAAAAATCTAATTTTTGAGACAGTATCGATACCTCCAAATATCCATCTCTGTGGGATTGTGCGTCCTCTGTGGTATTTCCTTTTAGCAATGACACTCTCGTCTATTTCTACAGTAATACCATTTCCTCCTATTTTGGTCGGACTTGATAGTAATTGACTCGAGCAAATGTCTCTTAACTAGTCATACCAGATTATGGTCGTGCTTGTAATATTTTGCACAATTTTGTGCACTGTGTAACAGGGGACTTAAAAGACCAAAAATATAATAATTTAATAAAAGAAGTGAAAGGGAGCTTAGTTCCTTCCAAAAAACTCCCCTGTTTTATGGAAAAGCGCCTTTCCTTGTGTGTAGGGCATCTCCAAAAAAATGTCTTTTTTTCGTTTTATTTCTGTCATTTGTCTTTGGCAAATGAGACACGCCGGACCTTTCGCTTGCAAAATGTTTCTTTCTCTTAGATACGCTTTCGCTTCCTCATAGTTTTTCCAGAATTTGTACATGCTTTCTATATCCATCATTCAAAGGGTCAATAATGGTAGAAGCACCGGTGTCACACGTCAGATGACCTAACTGTTCAGATTTTTCAGAACGAGGCTGGTCTGCTGGATCCACTTATCTTTGCATTATCAAAAGATCTATGTAATTACCCAAAATATTTCTTGGGATTTTAATAAAAACAATTCCCTCGAAAACTTCAAATGTAATACTATGATATTTTCCTTGTACACAGGAACGAGTAAATATTAGCGTAATATTTTTTATAAACTTTATATTAAATTAAAATAAAAGAATTAAAAAATGGAATATTTCTACGTACGGTTAATCAGGAGCAATAGACATCGACAACATTGTAACTAAAAAAAAAAAAGCGAAAGCAAACATAATGTGTATATATCTGATTGTATTAATAAATAGCGATTTGAGCTTATTTATTCAAAGAATAATCGGTCTAATCAGTGATTTAAATTGAATTTTTCACATGTAAAATTCAGTTTTAATTTTATCGAAAAATGTTTAAGAAAATCGACTCATCATGTTAAAAGTAAATTAATATTCTAATTAAATAAGCACTTTCATTTTTATTACAACAGAAAAAGATTACCTTAATTTATTAATATTTTCATACTCCTCAAAAAATACAGAACTAAAGGTATAATAACGCTTCACTTTCTCTATGAATTTAAAAATAAAATTGATTTTTGACATGTTAGGCTTCCATAGAAATCTGTGCGTCACCATTTTGTTTGTTTTCTTTTAACAACGGTCGGGGATAATTGAGGGAGCCTTTTTTTTAAATCAAGTTTTTTTTTTTATAAATGCAATATCTAAAAACTATATTTATATAATTCCGAAAAAGAAATATTTATCTTTCAAATTATTTTTACAATAAATTCATTTAGCTTTCGAATTTAGGTAAATTTCCAAATTTTCTGAGCAGATTGGAAAACGTTTTTTATTATAAATTCCCACACGTGGAAATTTAAAAAGTTATGATAAGCCGTCTGTGGCCCTTATAAGTTTTCATCACATAATTGTACGTACCTAGTATTATAAAATGCGGTTGGTTTACGGTGAGGGTGAGTAAAAAGGATTATCTAGTTGTGACACATGCAACTATCACATTCACATAGCAATTCGCGCGAGATATAATTTACTGTTCCTAACAAATTATCGAAACAAGAAGTCCCCAGACGTACCCCTCCACCGTACTGTATACCGATACTCCATGGCTGACTGGGATAGCTTCCGTACATTCATATCTGATCTACCTCTACATTCCATGTTTAAAAAGGATGTGTCCTCTGTAGTATCAGACCTGACCGAATGGTTAGTTGTAGGCATAGACCGATTCATACCATCTAAAAAATTCCAACAAAAACCTAACAGCCAGCTATGGTTCTCCCCAGAATGTGCTGCTGCTATCGCGCACAGAAATCACTTTTCTATAACTACCAACTTAATAGATGCACTGAGACTAAAGCTGCTTTCAGGAACGCCATCAACCACTGTAAAAAATGCAAGAGAGCTATATGGCCAGTCTGTTAAATCCAAAGTAGCTGATCAGCGGCTTAGTTTCCGCCAGTTTTGGCAAATAAAAAATAGGATCCTGAACAGAAGTGTGCGTTCTATCCCAACCATTATCAATGGACCAGAGGTCATCTTGTCAGCATCAGACAAGGCCAAACTATTTGCCAAGAAATTTGCAGCTAATTCTACCCTATGCGACGAAGGCCATCGACTTCCCATATTTCCTACTATAACACAGAACATGCTAAGTAACATACAAATATCTGTGCATGAGGTCGCCAAGCTAACCAAGAACCTTGATTCCAGTAAAGCAACTGGCCCTGGCGTCATCCCAATTATAGTGTTAAAAAAGCTTCAACCAGTCAAAAGGATTATCTAGTTGTGACACCTGAACCTATTAAATTCTTATTTTTATATAGAAAATCTCTTTTTATATAATTTACTGTCCTAATAAATGCTCGAAACTAGAAAAATGTTAGAAAAGAAAATATAAATAAATACACAAATTAAAAGAGACACACATAAAAATATTACATTTATTTATATTCTCTTTTGAATGTTAGAGAAAAGATCAAGTGTTTACTCAAAGTGAATTTTTTTCAACCACCTAGATTCAAATTCGACATACCCAGGTTTTTAAATCGTTGACATTAACAAACACGTGAACTCGTACCTTGATTGTTTGTTTACTGTTGACGTTTGCCATGTGCTTTTTAAATCAAAGTGATGTCGCTATGAAGTCTAAATTATGACTGATGCATTTCATTGGTTCATTGGTTTAGAATGCTTGACCAATAAAATTGTTTGTTTTTGCTATTTATTAACTCCTTTAACATTTTTCCAGTCTGACCGCAGCGTGACCCGAGAACATTCAAGCTACACTCAAAGATTTGCAGTAATTTAGTTAATAGTCAACGGTTGTTTGCTTCTTAAAGTGGTTATTGACAAGACACTGTCAACGTATGGACGCAATATCCAAAATGCCAAACAAGTTTCTAGCATTTTCCTAGCAGATTCAGACGACAAAAGAATAGGTGCTTCACATTTTCAATATTAATATTATGTTGACTTAAATTAAAGTGCCTTCCTGTTTTCGGATTGTTTTTTATTTTCTTCATTTTACCACGTTGTTTCAAAAGGATATTGATGTTGCTTTTGGGCATCAGTCATTATCAACGAATTTCATTGGTTCATTTTTTTGGTATGATTGACCAATCAAAGTAATTAAAATTGACCTGGTTTTTGTGTTTATTATTTTAATTCTTTTTCTACTTTTTAAATCTGACACGTGTACCTGCGCGATTGTAAAAGTTCTATTTTTTTTTGTTAACGTGTACTTTGTCTTTATTGTATATCTCATATTTTTAATTTGTCTGCTTCAATACTTTGCAAAATATTCTTCTGCTATATTTTAACAACATTACCTACCTATAAAAACATCGTCAGTTTATAAAATCAATTCGTTTTTATCATTTCCATATATGTAGCCTTCATTCATGTCACGAAACTTTAAAATCGAGCTAGTCATCGTGCAGTCGGATATGGGAAGTAGGGGGAGAATTAAGTGAAGAATAACTTTGATTGGTCAGTCATCCAAAAACGAAACAAAACAAAAAAAGAATGAACCAATAAAATTTATAATTATAATTACTCATGCTTAGCAGCGACATCATTATATTATCCATGCGAAAAAGCATGGTCAAATAAAGAAAACAAAAAAAAAATCCGCAAACCCAATATTTTTACGTGCGCTCGCACGATTTAAGTCAAAATAATATTATAATAATATTATTAAAAAAGTAAAGCACCTGTTCCTCTTTTTCTTACTCGAAATCCCAACAAGAAATATTTGCCTTGGGTAGACGTTTGCATAGTATCCTTATGTTCTACCTATAACGTCGTTAATTATGTCGATCGCTTTTCTTTTCGAAATATTTTTGTGCTATTGTTCCGATTTGCATAGAACATTCACTGTCTCTACTTTAATTCAAAGAAAATGAGACATTAGAAAAATGCTAGAAACTTGTTCAATATTCTATAAATCACATTCATGTTTTAGAGTGAACAGTCTCGTCAATAATAATTTTAAATGGGGACCATCATTAATAAACCTCTTAACTAAATTTCCGAACATCGTTGATAAAGGCTGGAAGGTTGTCGGGTCAAATTGCGCTCAAATTTGAAAAGTGTTAAGAAAGGTTAATAGAAAACAAAAACAAACATTTGTATTGGTCGATAATACTAAACCAATGAACCAATAGGCTTCATAGCGACATCAACGTTGATGCAAAAAGCACATGGCCGAAGAAATGAGAAAACAAACAAATAAGACACGGTTTCACCTGTTAGTGAACGATTTGTTGTAATTAACAACACGGACAATAAACCTGAGCATGCCAAAATCGAATGCAGGTGGTTCCACAAAAAATGTTCAGTAATCACGATCTTTTCTCTACTATCCTGATGAGACAGTCAATAAATGTAACAAATGTTTTTTAAGGGTGTTACTCTTTCTTTCTGTTTTTATATTTTTTAAGTTTTCCGTGTTTCCTCTAGTTTCGAGCATATATTTGAACACATAACTTCGGCGCGAATTGATATGTTGTCTTCATCACTGGTTTGTTGGTCGTATAGTAGAGATATTCAGGTTTCTATCTTTGTGTAACTAAAAATATAAGCCGTTATACAGTGACACCATCTTTCTGTGGATAACTAATCCGACCGTTTCGGTAAATACCAACTTTTTCGTTAGTCTATTCATTGCATAATTCTAGATTCCATCGGTTTCTGTTTCGTTATATGTTAAGATTGGATAATGTTATTGATGAATTATGCGCTGTAAAGCTTGAACATCCAGGAAGGTGACGAAAAACAATTGAACAATTAAGAATATGATGTTTTGTAATTAAATAAAAACTTGTCATTCATAAGACATACAAAAGACGGCGTCGTTTTATTATCAACACAAGTTGGGATGAAAACCGAAGGAAAATATCTTAAAACGGCGGTGTAAATCTTGTAATAGTGAAACTCTATACACAGAATTTTGTAAGGGAATTTCAAACTGATCGTTAAATTACAGTACGTGCTGTTGAAAACATTCGAAATAACTCTTAAACATTGAAGGTTGAACAAGAAACTCACATGAATCTTTTCAACTTAATAAAGATTTTTATCTGATGGCAGCCATATTACGGGAATGGCATATGCGAGAGAAGACACTAGAAAATTACTGAAAAGAAGAGAAAAAAAAAAAGAAATCATAAAAGATGATTTATATATTCCTTATTTGAGATCGAATATTTTCCTAATGCAGTTAGCTACTACAATTGAGCATCTATCTATTTTCTTCGAGAAACCGCGCCAAATTGCAAGGCACAGATGGAACAACGTACAACATCAAAAGACGAGAAAAACTGCTTTTCCCAACTGAAGCAAAATTGGATCAATTACCTCGGGCCACACTAATGGAGTAAAATCGGAGGAAAATATGAATAAATATTTTTGCACATGCTTAGGAAAAACCAGAAGAAAAAAAATTCATGGGGAAAATGTTGGCGACAAACCAATTAATGTATTTTCTACCTGCAAATTGAATGAGGTAATCAGTTCATCTCGAATTCCTTTAAAGTATGAAAATGACACAAATACAGAAGCAACAGGAAAGGTTACAGAGGCTAAGTTGTAAATGACACGAACTGACAGCATTAGTGTGCAAAGTTCGAATCCAGTTCGTTCCACAGAAACATTTTCATTGGGGATGTTGACAACCTTCACGTAGTCTCTCGTCGTTTTTCTAGAAAGAATTCTAACTAGAACGATATCGGTTGAAACGAATGCCAACAATAATTCATCTGATTCATGCGAATGAATAAACGATACTCAACAGCAACATAAAAAAAAACAACAAAAAGCAGCAGCATAGTATAACATGCATATGAAAGATTGTTACATATTAGCACATCCGGGGTATTATGGAATTATCTGAGCAAGAAGGCTATTATTATACACGTAGATTGAATTAGATTTGTTTTAAAGAGAAAAATGTCAAAGAAAAATATTGTTAAATAACATTTTAGGAATTTTACTTGAGTAGATACTATAAACAATAACACGAAGGAATTTTAGATGAAAAAAAAAACAAACAAAAAACAAATATGTTTTCAGAAAAAATGTGCGTAAACCTAGATACGTGATACAGATGTTGGATGATAGGATTTTTGTGGACGTGCAAATAATGTAATCACAAAGAAATAGTTCAATATATACACGGACGTTAGTTGGTGGTTGAAATTCAGTCCAACAAGTCAGGCGAGAAGCCGGGGAGAAGACATTGTGAAAAGCGGTGAAATCAAGGTCTAAAATGTGAAGCCAAAACGTTGTAATCCTCGAAACGTTGACACGGTGTGTGAATAAATGTTATATGGAATGTGACTTTCTCTTGTGCCATCTTTTGAAGAAACAGGTATGTGAATTTGCCCTGGTTGTTACTGTCATATTAAATGTTTCTCTGGCTCTTAAATGTTCACAGATTTGTCTATCATATAGACCGTTGTTATTATATACACTCTTCTTCTTCTTCTTCTTCTTCTTCTTCTTCTTCTTCTTCTTCTTCACCAAAGAACATTTGTCTAACTCTCCATCAATAGAACATTGTCTCCTTTCGTCGTTTAAAGCCCCTCATGCACAAGTTATGTTATCCCCTCAAAATAACATGTCGAGATGTCCACATTATCGTCCAGTTCAGCTCAAGCAAAACATTATTCATCAATAATTTGATATCTGCTATCCAGCAAGATGATCACAAGCTTTATCACCTGAAAGGCAGCCATACATTATTTGTAAGAATCTAATTGGAAAGAATTGATATTGATATTGTTCAAATATCGGTACAATCTTACTCGTGAGAAACTGCGGAAAAGGAAAATCAAAACAAGAATTAGATCATCGTTTTAAAATTTCCGGAGATATGAAAAACGTTAATATAAAAGGCCAGAATTAATCCGAATACGAGTTTATAAAATGTGCAAACAGAATTAGCGTTGCGCAATCTAAACGTGACATGAAGGCTACGTATATGAAAACGATAGAAAAGAACTGATTTTATCAAACGTAAACTGAGCAGTTGTCTATGATTTTCAATGATATGACTAAGATATAACAGTACAACATTTTACCAGATAATAGAAATAGAAAGCAAACAAAGTAAATGAAATATCAAATAAAGTTTAGAAAAGATGTTCTATCAGCATTATTAGCATGAAATGTAGTAAAATGGAACTTTAACTGATTGTTTTAAATGAAAACTATTTAACTACCATTATTCTCAATATATATATTATTAAAAATAATATATATACCGCTCTCCATGTGGGGATACCAAATTGATTAAGAGGGAAAATTGTTCCAAACTCGCATTTAGGTAAAAATACACTTTCATGAATGATTGAATTCATTCAAGACGTATCGCAAAAACAAAAACAAATAACATATATGTAAATTGCGATATATCCGAACAGTCATCGAGGGGACGAGGGGTAAGAGTTAAGGCTTCTTACCATGGGGTCCCGATTTCGAATCTCGCTAGATTCAGCCACTCTGATGAGTCGTGGACGGCGAGACACGTGTCAGTGGATAATTATATTTTTAAAATAATATATTTACCGCTCCCCATGTGGGGGTACCATATTGGTTAAAGGGAAATTTTTTCCCAACTCGCATTTAGGCAAAAATGCACTTTTTGGATGATTTAATTCATTCAAGACGTACCGCAAAAACAAAGACAAATACCACACACACACAAACACACACACACACACACACACACACACACACACACACATATATATATATACATATATATATATATATATGACGGGTATTCTGACATATGTAATTGGTTATCTGAGAGCAAAAATTGGTTTGAAAACGGTTAAATGCATTTTTACGAAAATAGTCAATTTTTTTCTGGTATTAATTAACGATTTGCTCATCATTTAAAGTTTCTCAACTGGAAAACATATTTTCTAAAATAAAAGAAATTAAGCATTTTTTAAGAATAAAATATATGCATAAAAATATGATCTAATCGTGCCCTCTCCCCTACATAACCCAACATCATGACAGCGTTTAGGATGAGATACCTCTCTGTCGCTCCGGAGAGAAAAGTTCGGCGCAAATATGTTGTCTTCACAACAGAGTTGTTGATCGTTTGATTGGAGATGTCCAGCCACTGCGTTCGTTTGTCTCTCTTAGATGAACGATACCTCAGCCTCTCATACTTGAATTTATTAGTGTAAAGTACAAATCATCGCTATCTCGGAATATATTGGCTTTGGGAAGACAGGATCTCTGTACAAACAAAAACTAATACAAAAAAAAATTGATGGAAATGCTTAATAGTCTATTCTACTTAAAGGCACACAACGTTTTTATTTTAATTGTTAAATATTCTCCGATTGCATGCTATGAAAAGGAAGGGCATTCTTCTCACAGTCTTATATCTGTTCGTCTACTCTATGAAAAATTCGAAATTGGATTAATTCTCATCGGGTATTAATTTATATAATCAGGTAGGGTAATGCATCCTGATCA
This sequence comes from Euprymna scolopes, assembly GCF_053919585.1. NCBI lineage: Eukaryota > Metazoa > Mollusca > Cephalopoda > Sepiida > Sepiolidae > Euprymna > Euprymna scolopes. Next base: position 30,910,055 of record NC_136497.1, read on the forward strand.
AAATAAATCTTTTCGTCATAGGTATTACGCGTCTTGATTGGTTGCCAGATAATATAGCCTCGTTCTGACTTCTGTTATAATTCTTATGCGCAGACCATTATCCGGCAGATATTTGCTCGGGTTTCGTATCCTGACTTCGGATGTGTTTAACTGATGAGCCTAAATGAGGGTGAAACTCGAGTCTTAAACTTCTGGTTCGTTGATTGTCATGGCTCTTGTGGGCTGCGACGTTGTTTGGCTGTGGAATTTATTATATATAATCTCTCACATTCTGAAAATCCTATTATTAATTGCTCGCAAGGTTAGCAATGCGTCCTTTCGAGTTGAAAACTCTACTTGGGAGACATAGGCTTGGGGTTATTAGCTGGTTGGATGACTGCGTCCCTTGTTGAGACGAAGTAGCTCCATTTCACAATCGGATTTCGGCGCGGTTTGCTTGATCAGTGTTAGTTAATAGAATTTCTTGTGTGCAGGGCGTTTGCTCAGTTGGCAGAGTGCTTGCGTCACATGCAAGAGGCTCGGGTTTCGTATCCTGAGTTCGGATGTGTGGCGAAACTCGAGTCTTGGACTTCCAGTTCGTTGACTGCCATGGCTCTTGTGGGCTGTGACATTGTTTGGCTGTGGAATTTATTATATATATATATATATATATATATATATATATATATATATATATATATGCTTTTTATTTTTTTATTACCGTATCTTTCTGTTAAGTTACATTGTTGTTTCGGCTACACGGCCGTTTTTTTTGCCGTCTGTAGCGTCCTCAGACTTTTACGTCTCCACTATATATATATATATATATATATAAAGGATCTTGAATGAAAGAAGTTTGACACTAATAAAAGTGGAATTTTTTACCCTATAACAAACAATAACAGTAAAATGTTGTGAAATAAAATTGATTCATCGTAATTTTTGCTGTATTCTAAAAAAGAAACAAAATATTATTAAAAATCTCATATTTTTTACTCTCCATAAAACCGGTGAATCTTTTTAAAAATTACAGAAAAGCTAAAAACGGGAAAATGAAACCCAAAGTTATTTCCACGTATTTTGATGTAAGCAATAACACCAACGCAATTTAAAAAGTTTTCTCAAAAGTCAAATAATTGATCAATTTAGTTAATTCTTTATAGACTTATTTAAACTGAAATAAAATAATAATAGTAATCACACACACACACACACACACACACACACACACACACACACACACACACACACACATATATATGTATGTATGTATGTATGTATGTATGTAGAGAGAGAGAGAGAGAGAGAAAGAGAGAGAGAGAGAGAGAAAGAGAGAGAGAGAGTTATGACACTAAGAAAAAAAAAAGATTATAAAAGATCTCATATTTTTTACTCTCCACAAAACCGGTAAATTTTTAAAAAAATTACGGAAAAAGCTAAAAACGGGAAAATGGAACCCAATGTTATTTCTACGTATTTTTTGTAGACAGCATCAACGCTCTGATCCCCATCTGGTATCAATTGAAATGGATGGCTCTCGTCTTGGGGAGGCTCCATGTTTTGACAAGCTTCTGGGTTTGACCTTTACTCATGATCTGAAATGGAACACGTACATCAAATCTGTTGCCAGGGACACTAGGAAAATGGTGAGATCCTTCTACCGCTCCAGAAGATATCTCACTACTGATGCAATTCTTTATCTGTATAAAAGCCAAGTACGTCCAAGGATGGAGTACTGCTGCCACATCTAGGCAGGAGCTGCTACAAACAGCCTATCCTGCCTTGACAGAGTACAAAATAGACTTCGTGGTTTAGTGGGGGGCGCCCTTTTCTCTTCCCTGCAACCTCTCTCCCACAGGAGAGACGTTGCGAGCCTGTCTTTGTTTTATCGTTATTTCCATGGCAGGTGCTCGTCTGAGCTCCAATCCCTCGCCCCCCCCCGCCAATCTTTCACGAGAAACACCCGACTGGCTGAAACTACTGTCAATAATTGTTCCCACTCTTTATCTGTGCCTAAATCCAAACGTAGATTCCATGAGCAAAGCTTCTTTCTTAGAACTGCACACCAGTGGAACTCTCTGCTGCTTGGTTGTTTCCCACCTGACTACAACTTGGATGTCTTAAAATCCAACATAAACAAATTCTTAACAAACCGCCCCTTAAGTAAGACACTATATCAAAACCCCCAATACTAATGATTATTACAATACTATCTCATTGATTACTGTACACGCAATAACCCTTATCCCAGAGTGGCCTTCGGGCCTTGATAAGTGGTGACCCCCATGTAAAAAAAAAGACTATGAAAACAACGCTATTTTAAAAATCTTAAAATCAAATAATCGATCAATTTCGTTACTTTTATACAAACGTATTTAAAAACATCTAAACTACATATAAATAAAATAATATAAAAAAGTCCCATTTTTGCACCCCCATCCACAACATGATCTTTTCGTTTTTTTATTCTTTTCTTATTTCTTACATATTCAAATTGCATGGAATAATAAAATAAATTATATTTAATTTCGGTATTCAATCGTTATTAATTTCTCGATTCTTAAGAAAAGGAAGTTTAAAAATATATAAAATTATTTAAGTTTTACGAAAAATGTTTTTATTTGCTTTTAAATTTAACAATTTTACCTTTGCAGTTTTCAAATGTTTCCGAAATAATTTTCCAAAGTTCCTGACAAAATTGTGGAAGATATTATATAAAAAAATTATTACGAATAAACACAATCTTACTTTTTACAATTAAAAAAATTAAATAGATGCCGTTTTTTTATAACAAATATTTAAAATCGAACAAGAATAATTCTTTCTATGGTAGACCGATTTGGTAACAATCAACCCGTTTTTGTAAAGGCCATCTGTATGCTGCACAGTCCTCTGTAATTATAATATTACTAAGCACAAATGTCATATAAACTAGTGACGCTAATGAATCTGGTTCTATGAATCTGGTCAAGTGTCCCAAGAAACAAACGGAAGTAGATAAAGTCTTATGACAAAACCGTTTTCGCAGATTTAGCAGAGAAGCCAACAAACGAAGAAAAAGGTCAATAATTCAAATCTATAACAAATGAATGTTACCAAAAAGCAAGATAAGTTACTCTTCTACTTACATGGATAAGGTTTGTGTGTTTTAATGGAATCTAAAGCTTTTATTCAGTTCGAAAAAAGAAATTGGGTCAAGCTGATGACGTAATTTCTTTTTTAAATTACGGGCCTTAATAACATATATTACGAAGGTCGTGTTGCTTATTGCCGTGTCTCTTTTGATTCTAAACTGTTCAATTTTCACACCTGTACTTTTACTGTAAGTTCTTTTGAATCCAGTGAAGATGCCAATATTTATTAAGCAAAAAGAAAAAAAAGTCTTAAATGAACTGAAAGCTTTCGAAGCGGTCAGCAGATTCAAAATGACTCATTGATTAGAAAAATATGTTTTCGTGATAAAGTTGTATTTGTAATGGAAAGAAAGAAAAAAATATAAAATAGGAAGAAATAATAATATTTGATTGCCGCTCCCCCGAGAGTAATATATGACACAAGGTCGTTCTTAATGTGGGAAAACTAGCTCCCCAGAAAGGGGCACTCACGCAGTTGGCAAAAAAATGTCTTAGTATAAAAGGGCTTTTCTTACATTGACTAAACACAAATTAACTTATCTGTAGCATCAGTGCTCGGTAAAAATGATACGGTAAATCTGGCACCAGTAAAAATGGCAAAATGTAATAAATAGGTACATATGTCACCGTGACAACAGAAAATTACGACTTTCGAGAAGTGCTAAATTCCCATTCCCCTAGTTTAATATAGAGTTTAACACCCTTTGCATTAATGTAAAAAAAAAGCCGATTTGGTTAGGTTCAAATTGTGTAGAAGCACTGAAAAGAATAATCATCGCATTTCATTTAATGATTATTTTATAATAAATATGTATGTATAATAATTTGAAAACATTTAAATAAAATTTTACCGCTGCCATATTTACTTACCTAAATTCAATTTATTTTAAGTCTTGAAAATAGAAACTTACTTCAATGATTTAATAACTGGCGGCCACTGCTTTTAATTTTTTGGCACCAAAAAGATTTTTAATAAAAAAAAAACATAATATCATACAAAGAATTGGCAAAATTGACTTACAAATTTTCATTTACATAAAATAAAAAAACAACTTTTGTTTATATAATATGAATGTTGGGTTTGTTATACAATGGACTTTAAAACGTTTATTCACTTCGAAAATAAGTAGTATGTAGCGTTACGTGAATATAAGAAAAAAATGGCCGACACGATTGATTGGATGAGTTTCTCTCAGTACATTGTTTTATTTTTATTTTTAACCCATTATCCAGAATTCACATATATCAGAATCATATCGCAGGCATTTCGAATTATTTTCTATATGGGGCTGTCCTAATTTAACAAGTGATAAGAAGTGTTTTTTCTTTCTATTAATACGTAATATGAAATAGATTTTAATAATCTCTTTCTTTTTTTATTCACTCATACACCATTGTATATGTCTTTTCGGAAGATCTTTTTTTTATCACATTTTCACCCCAAACAAGGCACATTGCCACTTTGGTGTAGGGGGCTACTATCAGATACATGAGCTACCTGGATACTATGTAGGTAGGTGGGCAGTAAGATGTCGGTTCACGTTACACTTGAACTTTGCATGTCAGTACAGTTGGGGAAGCAGGGATCCGGAAGGGAATTCCAAAGTCTAGCGGTTTTGGGGAAGAAACTACTGGAGTAGAAAGCTCTTTTACATCTAGGGATCTCTACTGTGTAGGGATGGGATTTAGCTGCTTGTCGGGTTTGTCGAGGGTATTTACATCCTGGGGGCACAAGTGCTTGCAGTTCGTCAGAATCCCAATTCTAATTTTAACGCTTGCAAAAATTAAATGAGAAAGGAACATTTTTAAATCCCATTTACAAAAATGTAAGCACCGGGGGGAGGGGGGAATTTTAATGACTTAGTTCACAATACATTATAGTCTACATTGCACTGTAGAGAACATTCTGTTGATTTTATATAATTATCTTTTTATCTATAATGACTTGAATTGAAATCAAGAATAATGGTCCAAGTGTGCTCTAAACAGAAACATTTATTTCGACCGTGCCCATGTCACATAAAAAAGCCTACTGTTAATTTCATATGGCGGACGTTTCCATTAGTGTAGTGGTTTTGCTAGGGTTATAAACTATGATGAATAGTTAAAGGGATAGAGAAGGAAAGAAGTTGATATACAAGCAGTAAAGCTTTATATTTCTTTTCTCTACATTTGTAAAGTCTATTTACACTAGCACGCTATAAGAATCTGCCAAACTAGCAGAAAGCATTTTTATTTTTACTTTGATTGTGATCAATTCCTATTGAAAAGCTTAGTCTAATGTAAATGCTTATTAAAACATTTTAAACAAGATGAATGGAAGCTTTACCTTCACTTCTCCAACCGTACAATTTTCCATTTCAAAGTGCCATTTTTACGTGATTATTCAGTTTTGCCATTTTTATCAGTGCCATTTTTACCTTAATTCGTGTAGCATCAGAAAAGATAATACCTTTCTAAAGTCGTTTTACACTAGGCCGCTACAAGAATAGGCTAAACTAGCAGAAAGCACACATTGGTATGTTGATCGAAAGTGCCATTTTTACCTATTTATTCAGTTTGGTCATTTTCACCCGTACCATTTTTATCAGTGCTATTTTTACTTAAATTCTTGTAGCATCAGAACAGATACTACATACCTGTTTTCATAGTTCACACCAAAATTGATTCGAATCGTTTTCTCTGAAGACCATACGTGCCAACGCAGTTTCATTTCTTTTAAACTGTGTTAATTTAATTCAATTATTTCTGTACATTTTTATACTTGAGAAGAATTCCCGCCCCCCAAATTATTTAATTAATTTTTTTCAAAATTAAGAATAAATTTAAATGTTAGCTTACAGTTTGAATTTCAAACAACAGGTCTACATTTTTTAACTTTTTTATATATAAAAAAGCTTTTCACTTAAGCACTGTTTTCTAAATTAATATTTGTGATGGTAATTATGAAAGTCTTCAATTCAAATTCAAGATAAATAGTATTAAATTATTACTTATAATAAGCTAGATCCCGGATAAAATGCTCTGTGTTTTATCTTATTTTAACGCGTTTATTTAATTTGAAATACAAGTAATGTCGAGTAACCATGGCATTTAGTGGGTAGATTTCTACCAGTTTTTTGTTAAATGTTCAACTTTTCAACGTTTATCGAACTCTCCAGATGACGGTATAAAAGATGAAAGTGAGGAATAGTTACAGCACAGTGAAATACGTATCCATTTAAAGAATGGATTCGTAAATAATAATATTATTTTAGCGCGCTACTCTAATTCAAGGATTTTGTTAAAATTTATACTATGCTTAATTACAGGAATTAACAATTGATATTTCTTGAAACAAAGAGAAATCTAATAAAAATAATTTAAATATAACATTTTGTAGGTTTACAAATTACAATATTAAAAATACTTTTATTTATTTACTGTTTCGTCAAATGAAAAAATATTTTTCTATGAAGAAAAAGAAAAAAATATTATTCGTTTTAATAGACTTTAGTTTACTTTATATAAAATGGCCCACTACCTATGTTAAAACACTATAATCACATTGACTATTGTATACCCATTAAGCCTTATCCTCGAGTGGCCTCCGGGTCTTGATAATTGGTAATTTATGTGTAAAAAACATGTAGTGTATTTTAATAATGTTTTTTTATTATTGATTTGTTAAAAAACAAAGTAATGTTTAGAGTTAGCTGCTTCTAGAGACATGGAAAGATAAATGATCTAAGTTTTATGCGTTTCAGATGTGACATTTTTTATCAACAAAAATTAAATATTTATTTCATCATATTTCAAGTCCAAGGTAAGATGTTTACTCTTATATTTTACTTGACTAATGATTGATCCCAAACTCAACAAACTATAATGTACATTTGTATTATTTTTTACCTGTATTTTTAATGTTTAATTTGGCTGTTCTAGTATTTAGGAAAAACTCGCCGGCATTGTGATTTTTTGTCATTTTTTTAAAGGTTTTGTCGAATTACGATGTCTGAATAATCTTTCGCCAGTTTTATGGAGTGTAAAATAAACAATGTATATGCGATTTAAACAATGATCTTACCTTTTCTAATATAGAGTAAAATTACGCTGAATTGATTTTATTGTACTATTGTACTAGTTTTCAGTTGTATTTTTTATTATAGGTGTCAAAAATTAGGGTCATATATATATATATATATATATATTCTGTCAAGAATTGTATAAGTCAACTGAATTAAAGGAATAAATTATAAGATAGTCAACATCATGAATTTTGGAATATAACTTTTTGTCATTTATTATCTCTCTCTCTCTCTCTCTCTCTCTATATATATATATATATATATATATATATATATATATATATATATATATATATAATAGAAATGGTAATTAATAAAAACCCGAAGAAAGTGCTCAATACTGTTGTAGAGCAAATATGCGTTTTCTTTTTCTTTTTATTTATTTATTATTTTTTTAATTTTTAATTTTTTATTACCGTTTAAAAAACGGTAATAAAAAATAAAACGTATATATATATATATATATATATATATATATAATGCGACTCTCACTGTTTGTTTATAAACAAGCGGTTAGAGCACTGTAAAAGTGGTGGGCAAATGTTGATTTAAATAGATATTTGGCGAGATTATTTACGGCCGCCGCTCCCGTGGGTCGATCGGTATAACTACTGACTGTCAACGCGATGGTTCCAGGTTCAATCCCCTGCTTGGGAGAGCTGCTAGTCTAGATGAGTTGTAATACAACGAAACAGGACTGTATGTCGATGACTACAAATATATATATATATATATATATATATATATATATATATAGAACTACTTCACATAACATTAATATACGAAAGCATAGATTTATGCGTAAGCTTTAAGTATTTACCTCAATACGTAGGTAGAGCTAGTTAGTAATTTATAAAATATATATGACGATTACACTGCACTGAATATTCCGCGTTTCATCCACTCTAGGACTCTTCAGGCTTATGCGCGAATTCTGTAATCGCCATATATATATATATATATATATATATATATATATATATATATATATATATATTAGGCACCGCCAAAAATGGCCGAAAAATCAAGTTGTTGTTGTTTAAAACGAAATTACATTTATTAAAATCCATTATTTCTGAGTAACTTTTTTTTCCCAGAAAGATAAAACCCTGAATTTTATCATATAGAAAGTAGAATAATGTAAAACTTTTTCTACTATTTTTAATTAAATTTTAAATGTTAAATTTTCCCAAAAAGTTAACAATTGGCGTTTTTTGTTTTGCACAAAAAACGTATATAAATAGTTAAAAAAAAAGGTTTTTGAAACAATTAATTTGTTTATTTCTTGTCTAACTAAGATTTAGGGTGATTTTCTATGAGAATATGCAAAAATATTATAATATAAGTACATGAGTTTCAAATAATTCCACTCATTCATATAGGCAACCAGTTACTTCGAATCGATTTGATTACTGTTTACATTTGTATTCGATAAAACGCAAACTACGAAAGACAAAAACTTATTTTTCAGTGACGAAAATTTCAATGTATTATTAACGCTGAGGCTGGCCAGTACCAGATGGGTGACCATTTGTATGAATTTGGTTTTTAATGTGCATGTGTGTGGGGGCCAGGCTTTCCAAAATGGGGAGGGGGGTAATTTAAAGCAGAATAAAAAAAATATTTCAGCGCGTTTGGTCCACCGTAGTCGAATGGCGGCAAACGTTTCCAAACTTGATCGAAAAAATAATGATATTTTTAACACAAAGGGCACAATATTTATCGAATTTTTTTTTGTATCGATTCTTCAAAGCATGCCCTATTTAATAATTGCCATGCATTATTTGGCTCGCTAAAAAGAAATAGTTAATTCATTTATCAAAGATTTTAAAATGGCTTTTTTCGTATAAATATTAAAAAAAATTTTTTGTTTTGCTTAACTTAAATTAATTATTTTACTTAACATATTCACCGAATTTCACACTTAAAAACTCAAAAGCGGGATAATGAAGCACAATCGAAGTTCTGATATTCAGACACCAAAATAAGGTATGCAAACAAGTTTTGTTTTTTTAAATCTATAATCCCGTCCCTTACAACAACACAATATGTTTTGTTCAGTTTCAGATTATTATTTTAAGCATATTTGAAACCCCCTCAAAACAAGGGGGGTTGTACGCAAAAAAAAATATATATTAAAAATATTGTTTATGAAAAATAAGTACACTGTTATAAAGTTCTTCTCTTAATAATCGCTGAAAATTTCGTATTGATTGGATAATTACCTGATTTTTGGAAGATTTTTAAAAAGACGGTCCGTCAAAAAGTACTTACCTGCCCCCCCCCCAGTTTTAGCGGTGCCTAATATATATATATGGATACGGCCTCCGCTAATCGAGCCAGAGATGTCTCGTGTCGCGGGGTTCGAATCGTTCGACTGGTAGTAATTGTGACACCCTGCACTGAAGAATCCCGAAAGGATGAAACACTAGTGTCTGTAGGTATTTAATTATTATAGTAAAAAAATAATTATGACAGCCCCTTTAAGAAATACGTTTCTTATCGTTGAGCACTTTCTGTTGAATAAAAGTCGGTCAATTTAGCTCTTATGCGTAGATCGTCGTATAACGATTTGATCACTGTCTGTCTGACGTAATGAACATTTAAATTAAAATGTTTAAAATTCAACGCTATTTCACACGATTAATGGTAGCCGAATGGATACGGCCTCCGCTAATCGAGCCAGAGATGTCTCGTGTCGCGGGGTTCGAATCATTCGACTGGTAGTAATTGTGACACCCTGCACTGAAGAATCCCGAAAGGATGAAACACTAGTGTCTGTAGGTATTTAATTATTATAGTAAAAAAATAATTATGACAGCCCCTTTAAGAAATACGTTTCTTATCGTTGAGCACTTTCTGTTGAATAAAAGTCGGTCAATTTAGCTTTTATGCGTAGATCGTCGTATAACGATTTGATCACTGTCTGTCTGACGTAATGAACATTTAAATTAAAATGTTTAAAATTCAACGCTATTTCACACGATTAATGGTAGCCGAATGGATACGGCCTCCGCTAATCGAGCCAGAGATGTCTCGTGTCGCGGGGTTCGAATCGTTCGACTGGTAGTAATTGTGACACCCTGCACTGAAGAATCCCGAAAGGATGAAACACTAGTGTCTGTAGGTATTTAATTATTATAGTAAAAAAATAATTATGACAGCCCCTTTAAGAAATACGTTTCTTATCGTTGAGCACTTTCTGTTGAATAAAAGTCGGTCAATTTAGCTCTTATGCGTAGATCGTCGTATAACGATTTGATCACTGTCTGTCTGACGTAATGAACATTTAAATTAAAATGTTTAAAATTCAACGCTATTTCACACGATTAATGGTAGCCGAATGGATACGGCCTCCGCTAATCGAGCCAGAGATGTCTCGTGTCGCGGGGTTCGAATCGTTCGACTGGTAGTAATTGTGACACCCTGCACTGAAGAATCCCGAAAGGATGAAACACTAGTGTCTGTAGGTATTTAATTATTATAGTAAAAAAATAATTATGACAGCCCCTTTAAGAAATACGTTTCTTATCGTTGAGCACTTTCTGTTGAATAAAAGTCGGTCAATTTAGCTCTTATGCGTAGATCGTCGTATAACGATTTGATCACTGTCTGTCTGACGTAATGAACATTTAAATTAAAATGTTTAAAATTCAACGCTATTTCACACGATTAATGGTAGCCGAATGGATACGGCCTCCGCTAATCGAGCCAGAGATGTCTCGTGTCGCGGGGTTCGAATCGTTCGACTGGTAGTAATTGTGACACCCTGCACTGAAGAATCCCGAAAGGATGAAACACTAGTGTCTGTAGGTATTTAATTATTATAGTAAAAAAATAATTATGACAGCCCCTTTAAGAAATACGTTTCTTATCGTTGAGCACTTTCTGTTGAATAAAAGTCGGTCAATTTAGCTCTTATGCGTAGATCGTCGTATAACGATTTGATCACTGTCTGTCTGACGTAATGAACATTTAAATTAAAATGTTTAAAATTCAACGCTATTTCACACGATTAATGGTAGCCGAATGGATACGGCCTCCGCTAATCGAGCCAGAGATGTCTCGTGTCGCGGGGTTCGAATCGTTCGACTGGTAGTAATTGTGACACCCTGCACTGAAGAATCCCGAAAGGATGAAACACTAGTGTCTGTAGGTATTTAATTATTATAGTAAAAAAATAATTATGACAGCCCCTTTAAGAAATACGTTTCTTATCGTTGAGCACTTTCTGTTGAATAAAAGTCGGTCAATTTAGCTCTTATGCGTAGATCGTCGTATAACGATTTGATCACTGTCTGTCTGACGTAATGAACATTTAAATTAAAATGTTTAAAATTCAACGCTATTTCACACGATTAATGGTAGCCGAATGGATACGGCCTCCGCTAATCGAGCCAGAGATGTCTCGTGTCGCGGGGTTCGAATCGTTCGACTGGTAGTAATTGTGACACCCTGCACTGAAGAATCCCGAAAGGATGAAACACTAGTGTCTGTAGGTATTTAATTATTATAGTAAAAAAATAATTATATATATATATATATATACTAACGGAATACCCTTAATCTCTTTGACAGAACTGTTTAGACAACATATTACGACTTATGAATTTTATTTTTATGAGTTTAAATATTAATAATAAAAATAACATTTTTTTAAAGTTTGGTCACTGTGCGGTAAGATTTGCAAAGGGGAGGGGGGAAGAGAATTTGGAGGGATAGTAAATATAAAAATTAGGCTTTAGTTAATCATTTTGATTGGCTAGTGATATCAAACAAGTGGACCAATGAAATTTGCTAAAATAATTCATGCTTTACAGCGACATCAATGTGCAACTTCAAAACACGTGAAAAAATTATGGAAGTAAAAAACAGTGCGGAAGCCAGAAAACACGTAGTTTTACGTGAGTTCGTACGATTTATGTTAATAACAAAAAAGACTAAAAAGACGATCGCCAGTTCCGTTTTCTTCTTAAATAGAGTCATAATTCATTTTCATTTGGGTTAACATTTTCATCGTATCCGAATATTCTTACCATGACATCATTCTATATGTTTACCGACCGCTAACTTTCGAAATATGTGATATCTTTCCGGAAACTGTTTCGATTTGCATATAATTCTACTATTCCCATTCAACTACAAGGGAAATAAAAACATTGAAGTATTAGAAAATAGTTTGCACACTATATACGCGTCAAGAGTGAAAAGCCACTTGAGGTAGTAAAAGTTGTTACTAACATTTTGTAAACCAACTAAAGTACTTAACGGTGTTTATGAGGGCTAAAATTTACTAATATCACTATGCAGTTAAAGTAGGAAAATGCAAGGGAGATTAGAAGAAACACCAAAATTTATAATTTGATTAATCAATCATACTAATCTGATGGGCGACTGAAATTCATTAAATTAGGAAAGTAAACAAATTTATGATTTATAGCGACATCAATTATGATTTAACATTTTGTGCAAAAATAATGTCGTTTTCTGACTTGAAGTTGAACGTCAAGGAAAAACGAGATAAAGTTTCAAACCCGTTCGTTTCCCAGACCAGCAAGAACAACACGCATCACTTCTAGATCTGTTTTTCACCACAGTTCCCGATGACTGTAACGAACGCCCACAGCCCACTCGGAAACGCCGATCATGCAGTGGTAATGGTTGAAATCGCCCTAAACTCTAGAGCCAAAACTGAAGAGCCACTACTCAAAACGAGATATTATAAAAAGGCTGACTGGGAAGCCATCAGGGATCTCATCAGGGACGCCCCATGGCAAAATATCTTTTCACTTTCTGCTGAACATTTCACAAATGAGATCACTGAATGGTTCAAAACGGCAATTGAAGCACATGTTCTCACACGCAAATTCTATAGCAATCCCCACTCTCCCCAATGGTTTACTTCTACTTGTGCAGCTGCCATAGCGCAAAGGCAGCATGCATACCGCAAATTTAACCGACATAAGTCCAGACCAAACAGACAGAAGTATATAGAAGCCAGAAATAACTGTAAGAAAGAAATAGCGACAGCTAAGAGAGAATTTACTGAAACCACCAAAAAACGCATCGAAGTACAGTCATTAGTCATTTTCTGGAAAATCTACAACAGTGTAGTAAATAATGGGCAATCAACAATTCCCCCACTATCCAATAATCATGAGGTTGTTTGCTCTGCAACTGAGAAGGCTAACTTGCTTGCCAGACGGTTTGCCTCCAACTCCACACTGGACTCTGCTAACCACCACCTACCTGATTTTACTTTGCGGACAGACGCCACGCTAGATGATCTGAAAATCGTCGCTTCTCAGGTACATGCTATTATAAGAAATCTTGACACTGCAAAAGCATGTGGACCTGATCCCCTCCCAGCTGTGCTATTAAAAAGTGCGCCGTCGAAGTAGCTCCAGTTCTCTCCGAACTTTACAACAAATGCCTTAATGAATCTTGCTTTCCTGCCTGCTGGAAAACTGCTTCTGTAGTACCAGTTTTCAAGAATTCTAGCGAAAGAACTGACCCAGTAAATTATCACCCCATTAGCCTCCTCCCACTTTTCGCCAAAATATTTGAGAACATAATTAACCAAGCTCTAGTCCATCACCTTACAGATGCTTAACTCCTGACTGACCGACAATATGGATTTAGGCAATCCCGATCCACAGCAGACATCCGAACTTTAATCTAAGAACGTATATACCATTCACTGGACAAAGCGGGGTAGGGTAGAGCGGTATCTCTAGATATATCTAAGGCTTTTGACAGGGTATGGCATGAAGGTCTTCTCAAGAAAATCAGATCATACGGTATAATGGAAGAATACATAACATAATTAAATCATTCTTAGATAAGAGAAAAATCTAGGTTGTCCTTGACGGTCGTACATCTAAACAATATGATATAAATGCGGGAGTGCCTCAAGGGTCTATCCTTGGGCCTCTGTTATTCCTAATATTCATAAATGACCTCCCTTACAAAATTGTCTGTGAGATGGGTATATATGCTGACGACACCACGCTATAACAGACACGACAAGAAAACAAATGAACACATATCTAAAGAAATGGCAGAAACACTAGAGGATGACCTCCGATCTGTAGTGGAATGGAGACAAAAATGTATGGTCACATTCAATACTTCCAAAACTAAACTTGTTTCCTTTAATAATTACAAGACACCTTCCCTACAACCAATAGCAATGGACAATGACTCTTTATCTGAAAGTACATCTTTTAAACTCCTCGGCCTAAAGTTCACAGGAAACGTGAGTTTCAACAATTACATTGAGAGTATTGCCAGGACCGCTGCGAATAAGGTAGGTTCTCTCTACTGTGCTAGAAAGCTACTAACGCCCGAAAGTATCCTATACCTCTATAAGGCCACCATTCGCCTATGTATGAAGTATTGTTGTCATATTTGGGCTGGTGCATCTGCCACTGGTCACTCGCTCCTTGACAAGGTTCAAAAGAGAGTCACCAATCTGATAGGTTCTGAACTGTCATCTAAACTTCAGCCTCTGTCCCATCGACGAAATGTTGCATCTCTCTGCCTGTTCTACAAGTACTTTAACGGTGAATGCTCTGACGAACTGCAAGCTCTTCTGCCCCCTCGACATAAATACTCCCGACCAACCCGACAAGCAGCTAAATCCGTCAGAGTAGAGAGCCTTCTACTCTAGTAGTTTCTATATATTCTTTTTGTCAAACAATAAATTCTTAAATCGAATATATGTCTCTATATGTTGTTTTTTCAGAATTTAAAATTTAACCACGAAACTTATATATTGCTCTATTCTTAAATATTGAGTTTTTACTTTTTGGCTAGAATCACCTTTAAAGTATTACTTTAAGTAATATCTATCAGGATCTTTCATCTGATTTCTATCAGCGTCTTATCTCGCTTATATATATATATATATATATATATATATATATATATATATATATATATATATATATATATATATATTAATTCCTTGACAGAACTGTTTGGACCATTTCTTACCCCTTTATGAGTATTAAAATCAACGTAGTATGCTATTATATCATAATTACAAGTTAAAATAGGAATAAAAAAAATTTTCCCGAGTAAACGCAGAAATTAAGTTTTAGTTAATCATTTTGATTGGTTAGTGATATCAAACAAGTGGACCAATGAAATTTGCTAAAACTTATTTATGCTTAACAGTGACGTCAATGTGGAACGTGGAACAACAACAAAAAATACTAAAAAAATGATCGCCCGTTCTGTTTTCTCCTTAAATAAAGCCATAATTCATTTTGATTTGAGTTAACATTTTCATAGTATCTTAATGTTTTCGCTATGACATCATAGTATATGCCGACTGCGAATTTTCGAAATATGTGATATCTCTCCGGGAAACGGGTCCGATTTGCATATTTTTTTAAATTAAGATAGTCAGTTTATTTGTTAGTATTAACTGCGTGTGTCTATGATAAAATAGTTTCTTTACCGAAAAATAATTTTCTAAAGTACCCGAAACAAAGCACTTTTTTTTCTAGATAATGGCGTTATATTATTCTCTTTCTCTCTTAAAATAGCACCTTTGTCGCGTTCAGGTTGATAAAACTCTTCGTCTCTCCGGACGGCAAACTTCGGTGCTGGTTAATATGTCGTTCTCGCAACTGTGTTGTTAACCGTGTGGAGGAAAGTCAGGCTTTGTCAGAAACTTGAAATATTGAGCAGACATGTTGAAAATATAAGACAAAAAATAATTTGATAAAAGATATTCTGGATTTGACCTTAAGTTCGTATTGTTAACCAGCTTTTAATAACAATTGTTTATTTACTTTACTGTCCTTTTTATATCTAAATTGATGTCGCTGTGAAGCCTAACTTATGAATGATGCATTTCATTGGTTTATTGGAGTAGTGTGATTGTCCAATGAAATTGTTTGTTTTTGTTCCGTATAAACGCTTCTTAATACTTTTCAAATTTGTCTACAATGTGACACGAGAACTTTCAAGTTCTTATCAACGATGTTCAGTAATATAGTTAACAATTTAAACAGCGGTTGTTTGCAATTTATATTGTTATTGACGAAAATCTGTTTATTCTGAGATATGGATGCGATATATACAGAGTGCTAAACAAGTTTCTAACATTTTCCTCCTGTTTCATTTGCTTTCAAATTAAAATAGAGACAATGAATGTTCTGTGCAAATCGATACAATATCACCAGACGTATTTCAAAGAGTAAAGCGACCGACGTAATTAACAGCGTTAAAACATTTTGGTACTATGTAAATGTCTACCCAAATCAAAATCCATTATTAGGATTCTGATTAAGAAGGCAAAAAAAATAAAAAATAAAATAAAATAAATAAAATAAATAAATAAATAAATAAATAAAGGGTGCTTCTCTTTTTTAATAATATTATTTTAACTTAAATCGTGTGAGTGCACGTGAAAGTGTGTGCTTTTTTTTCGCGGATTGTTTTTTTTTTTTTTATTTGACCGCGTTTTATCAAAAAGATATTGGTGTCGCTGCTGGACAAAATAATTAGTAGTGAATTTCTATGCCTAACTTATTCGGTGTGACTGACTAATCTAAATGGTTAACAACTGGGATGATGTTTGCGTTCATTCTTTTTATCATTCCTCTATTTATTAAATCTGACCGCACCGCACCGGCGCACCGTGACCTGCGCAATTTTAAAACTTGCATACGGATGTTTTGTTTGTTAACGTTTACTGACTGTTAAAACTATTTAAAGGAAATGTTGCTGATATAGGTTTCACATGAAGCAAGAAAAGAAATACACGTCTTAAACTTTGAAGTATTAAAATGATGTCACAACAACATCTTACAAACGTATATGAAAGATGGCAACAAGTTTTACGATCTGAAAGTCAATGAAAAGGTATTTGTCCGAATCCAATTGAGAAGCAGATATGGATATTTCTCTTCGAAGTGTGTGAACTCTTCGAAAGACAACAGCAAACAAGAATTGGCTATTTTAGAACTTTCAGGAAAAATCCGAGTATTTCTATATAACGACGAAAATAAATAAGCACGTGCCTTTATAAAATATGCAGATATAACAAGAGTTGCGAAATAACTGCTTGATATGTAAACTACGGATATGAAAATGATAAGAATGACTTGATTTTATTAAATTAAACCGTCGAATCCTCCATATGTAAGTGGCTGATGTGCGAATATATATATATATATATATATATATATATATATATATATATATACACGCACACACATATATATGCATACACACATACACACATATGTATGTATGCATATATATGTGTGTGTGTGTGTATATATATATACACACACACATATATATATATATATACATATGCGTGTGTATGTGTGTGTATGTGTGTGCATGTATATATATATACATATGTATATATACATATAAGATGTTTAAATAACAAAAATAATGCTAATTTCCAAATATCAGCGGCATCTGCACATTACATTAGCGATAAAGTAATATACCTATTTCGTATGGCTCAATTATTTTAAATGTTTAATTTGGTAGTTTTTCTTGTATTTAGAAAAAATCTTGCAATCATTGTGATTTATTGTCAATCTTAAAGCTTTTGTACAAATTGCGATGTTCAAATGGACTTTCGCCGGTTTTCTGGAGTGTAAAATAAATAATGTTTATGCAATTTAAACAACGATGCTTCCTTTTTAATACAGAGTATAAAATTGATTGTATTGTACTATCTTTCACTTGTACTTTTGCTTATGGGCGTCACACACACACACACACACACACACACACACACACACACACACACACACACACACACACACACACACATATATATTATTTTTAAAAACAGTAATCTACGGATACGCTGAAGAGGAGTAGGGCTCCGAAACACGCGTGTGCGTAGATTACTGTTTTTAAAAATAATAAATAAATAAATAAATACAAAATACGTCCAAATAAAAAATGGACGACTTTCTAAGAAAAACACCGGATCTCCGAGGTGGAGACATTAACCTTAATATCGTTTAAAAAATCAGCAACAAAACTACGTAAACACATAAACGATAAAAAAAATAAACAGTAAATTGTCTATGGCATCATAGCGTAATGGGTAAGGGCGCTGGACTGAAATACATAAGGTCCGGCTTCGAATCCTAACAACAGTCAAGCTACGCCGAAGAAGAGTAGGGTTCCGAAACACGCGTGTCCGTAGACTACTGTTTTTAAAAATAATAAATAAATAAATAAATAAAAAATACGTCCAAATAAAAAATGGGCGACTTTCTAAGAAAAGCACCGGATCTCGGAGGCGGAGACATTAACCTTAATATCGTTTAAAAAAAATCAACAACAAAAACTATATATATATATATATATATATATATATATATATATATATATATATGAAAATTAAATAAGATACGTGTTACATTGAACACTTTAAAGCCAAATAGCTGCAACGCGAATTTTTTTTTTTACCTTTTTAAAATAAACGAAGTTTATTTTTAAAGATATATATTTCGGAGATATACACTCCTTTTTCAATATATATATATATATATATATATATATATATATATATATATATATATATATATATATATATATATATATTAGGCACCGCCAAAAATGGCCGAAAAATCAAGTTGTTGTTGTTTTTTAAAACTAAATTACATTTATTAAAATCCATTATTTCTGAGTAACTTTTTTTTTCCAGAAAGATAAACCCCTGAATTTTATCATATAGAAAACAGAATAATGTAAAACTTTTTCTACTATTTTTAATTAAATTTTAAATGTTAAATTTTCCCCAAAAGTTAACAATTGACATTTTTTGTCTTGCACAAAAAACGTACTTAAATATTTAAAAAAAAAGGGTTTTTGAAATAATTAATTAATTTATTTATTGTCTAACTAAGATTTAGGATGATTTTCTAAGAGAATATGCAAAAATATTATAATATAAGTACGTGAATTTCAAATAATTCCACTTATTCATATAGGTAACCAGTCATTTCGCGTCGACGTAGAGTTCAGATCGACTCTGTTTACGTTTTCGTTTGACAAGAAGAAAACTATGGAAGACCAAACAGGCTAAAAAAACTTATTTTTCTGTGACGAAAATTTCAATGTATTATTAAGCTGAGGCTGGCCAGTACCAGATGGGTGACCATTTGTATGAGTTTGGTTTTTAATGTGTATGTGTGTGGGGGCCAGGCTCCTCAAAATGGGGGGGGCAATTTAAAGCAGAATAAAAAAAAAATATTTCAGCGCGTTTGGTCCACCGTAGTCGAAAGGCGGCAAACGTTTTCAAACGGGATCGAAAAAAATGATGCTATTTTTAACACAAAGGGAACAATATTTATCGAATTTTTTTTGTATCGATTATTCAAAGCATGCCCTGTTTAATAATGGACATGCATTATTCGGCTCGCTAAAAAAAAATTGTTAATTTATCAAAAATTTTAAAATGGCTTTTTTCGTATAAATATTAAAAAAATTTTTTTTTGTTTTGCTTAACTTAAATTAATTATTTTACTTAACATATTCACCGAATTTCACACTTCAAAACTCAAAAGCGGGATAATTAAACACAATCGAAGTTCTGATATTCAGACGTCAAAATAAGGTATGCAAACAATTTTTTTTTTGAATCTATAATTCTGTCCCTTACAACAACACACTATGTTTTGTTCAGTTTCAGATGATTATTTTAAGCATATTTGTTCCCACTTCAAAACAAGGGGGGGTTGTAAGCAAAAATATATATATATATATATAAATATCGTTTATGAAAAATAAGTACACTGTTATAAAGTTCATTCTTCTTCTAATAATTGCTGAAAATTTCGTATTGATCGGATAATTACCTGATTTTTGGTAGATTTTTAAAAAGACGGTCCGTCAAAAAGTACTGACCTGCCTCCCCCCCAGTTTTGGCGGTGCCTAATATATATATATATATATATATATATATATATATATATATATATATATATATATATGTAGCCAGTAGAGTTTAGTTTCCTAGAAGTACATCCAATGAAACAACATGTGTCTACCAAGATAGTGCTCAATGAGTGAACAGAGCAGGTATATTAATTTTATTTATACAAACATTAATGGCTACATATTTGCATACATGTTTCTGTAATCACCCGCGTTGGGGGATTACGTCTTCAGGCCAAGAATTACCGTCGAACTTTCGACGGTAATTCTTGAATTACCGTCGAGACCTTCGTCGAGACATATATATATATATATATATATATATATATATATATATATATCGAGACTTTCGTCGAGACATATATATATATATATATATATATATATATATATATATATATGTCTATATTTTTCTATATTTTTTTCCTCTTATTCTTCGTCATAGTGTTGAATGAGAAAATTTGAGTTGGGTCCACATGATGTTAGCTGCGGATTTTTCTGTAGCCGGATAATTACGCGTGGTCGCGTGTGGTTTGAAAATCATTAAAAGGCGTTGAGTGAAATTTGAAAATTAAATAAGATACGTGTTACATTGAACACTTTAAAACCAAATAGCTGCAACGCGATTTTTTTACTTTTTAAAATAAACGAATATATATATATATACATACATACATACATATATATATATATATATATATATATATATATATATATATATATATAAAAGGTATTTTTAGAAGGCTAGAACAACGCAGGAATGTACAGTCGTTGTGAAATAAATATATAAATAATAAATAATTAATTTTTATTCATATATATATATATATATATACCTATATATATATATATATATATATATATATATGTGTGTGTGTGTGTGTTTTAATACATATTCATTCATTTATCTACCTGAATTACAACTGTGGGTGGTATTTAATTCCAAAGGTCCTTTCGGGTAATAACCCATCGTCACTAGAGAAATATAGTATACATATATATATCTAATATCTTACAAAATCTTTTAAACAACAGCGGCTAGTTATAACCGTATTAAACAGAATTTTGTATTAAAATCTTGCAAAAAAAAAAAAAATTAAACAATGACAGTTTATAAGCACATAATAGAACAGGAATTACTTCCCCTGAACAAAGAGTCTGTAGACAAGTAAAAATGAATTCCCTCCCTTAAACATAACTGAATGAATTAATCTTTGACCGCTGGAATTTAAAATACACACACAAAAAAAAAACAAAAAAAAAACATTGAAACAACTACGCCAATTATAACAATATTAAGCAGAATTTAAATTACGTCCCTTAATTTTAAAATCTAGAGAATTATTTCCCCTGAACATTTAACGGCATTAATTAATCTTTGAGCGTTTGAATTTAAATCTAAATAAAACAGCCATTTTTCAATTTACATCCTAGGGAGAGGATTCATTTCTCCATTGACAATGGGTTATAACCCGAAAGGACCTTTGGAATTAAATACCACACACACTTGAAATTCAGGTAGATAAATAATTATATATTAAATATATATATATATATATAATGAATAAAAAAAAAATTATTATTCATATATTTGTTTATCTTCACACAACGACTGTACATTCTGTAGTGTTATCATAGAACTACTTTCATACGCGTAACAAGGAAATCATGGCGTATGAATATTGATGTAAACCGCCTAATACATATGGTATTCGACATCATGGCGTAGACCTCTACACACGTACTTTCAATCTCTCTTCCTATGTAAATATGTAATAAAGTTCTATATCAAATAAAACCACAACTTAGTTATCAATTACTTATAATAACAAACATAAATAAACGACATGGTGGCAGCGAAATGGATACTGAACATTTATAACAGTTAAAAAAAAAAAAAAAAAAAAACTCACTCAGTTGGATTGACTAGTCGCAACCGACAACAGAAAAAAAAAACAAAAAAAAAACAACTTCGACAACAGATACGAGAGGAAAAATACGTTTACAGAAGACAAAACAAGGCATGTAAACCAATTTTCATTAATGTGTATTTTATAAAACTTTGCTGTCATTCTCGTATATGCTATAAACACGTGTGAACTTTTGCACAATAGCAGACATTTTGAATTTTGTCAACTGTTGTTATCGTATGTGTTCCCGTAAACACGTGTGGATTTTCGCACAATAGCAGACATTTTGAATTTTTGTCAACTGTTATTATCGTATGTGTTCCCGTAAACACGTGTGGATTTTCGCACAGTAGCAGACATTTTGAATTTTTGTCAACTGTTGTTATCGTATGTGTTCCCGTAAACACGTGTGGATTTTCGCACATTGGCAGACATATTGAATTTTCTGTTTATTGAAAAAATACATAGCCGTTAATAATAATGTCTACCAATAATGACATTATTCCGTTTATGGACTGAGAAATGCCAAACCCAGCGGAAACATTTAAACTTTTTAAACAGAGGTTAGAACTATATTTTGCTATAAACAAAATAAAAACCGACCAACAAGTGAATTACATACTGCTAAAGACCGGCAACGAAGGTCTCAAAAAATTTAACACTTGGAAATTAACAGAGGAGGAAAAACGTTCTCCCGACACTATTTTTAATAAATTCTTGGAGCATTTAGAACCTAAAGAAAACTTTAGGATTAATAGACTAAAACTAATGTCTTATAAACAAAAACAAGATGAGACATTAGACGACTTCGTCAATAGATGTCGTCAACTTACGTTAAAATGCTCACTAACCGACACTGAACAAGAACAGCGAATTATAGAACTAATTATTGCGAGTACCCCAATTGTCGAATTCCAGAAAGAACTATTACGAAAAGATAATACGCTAACCCTGGATGAAACCATCCGAATTGGTAAAACGTATGAGGCAACAAACGCACATATTAAACAGCTTAGAGAGATGTTAAACACCAATAACGGGGAGGACAATAGCGCCAATACTGACATACAAGCAATTAAAAAATATAAACAAAATAGAAAGACAAACAACTGCCTTAATTGCGGAAAAAGTCACGAACGTCGACGTGAAGCATGCCCAGCATTTGGTTCCAAATGCAAAACGTGTGGGAAATATAACCACTGGGCAACAGTATGTTTATATAACAGAAGGTCAAGGTCAAGATCGCAAAACAGAGACCGTGGAAAACAAAAACCATTAAACATGAACCAGACCAAGAAAAAACACTTCATCCAAACTGATATATCATCCAGGAACAACAGACAGGAACTAAATGAACAATTCGAAAATTTAACTTTTTCCACCATTAACACACCCTCTCAAACACAGAGAGATGAAGCCTTCGCTTATATAAATATAAAATTACCTAATCGAAACGGGACTCACAGGCTACGAATTAAGGTCGATACTGGAGCCCAAGGTAATACATTACCAATTTCTACATTCCGTAGAATGTTTCCTGAGAAATTAAATACTGATGGCTGCCCAAAACTAAAAAAACAAAGTAAGGACAAAAAATTAATAGCCTACAATGGAACACCGATAAAGTGCTATGGCAATATCAGTATACCATGCAACTACCAAACCCCTTATTGGCACGAAAGCACCTTCTATATAGTAGATGTAAATGGACCAGCAATTCTAGGATTACCATCACTGGAAATACTGAAAATGGTCACTCTTCACTGCACAGTGAAAGAACAAAATATAGTCAAACCAATCAACAAAATCGAAGACTTGGTACAGATCTATCCAGATCAATTCGACAAAATAGGCTCTATGCCTGGACATGTCAGGTTAACAACGAGCAAAAACGTACAACCTCACATTGACCCACCAGGAAAAACCCCAATTGCCCTAAAGGACAACATAAAACAGGAACTAGACAAAATGGTCAGCAACAAGATCATTAGAAAAGTCACAGAGCCAACAGACTGGGTTTCCAGCCTAGCTTATTCACACAAGAAAGATGGAAGCCTGAGAATCTGTCTAGACCCAAGACGCCTTAACATTGCGCTAAAGAGACCACACCATGCAACCCCTACAGTGGAGGAGCTAACACACCACTTTGCAGGTGACAAGCTGTTCTCTAAACTTGATGCCAAAGCTGGTTATTGGTCCATACATTTGGATCAGGAATCTCAGCTGCTAACGACATTCCAATCCCCTTTTGGCAGATACTGTTTCCAGAGATTACCATTTGGGTTAAGTGTATCCCAGGACATTTTCCAAATGAAAATGGACCAGATACTCGAACAAGTTGACGGAGCAATTGGAATTACAGACGACATTGTTGTCTATAGTAAAACGGACAAAGAGCATGATAAGATCTTATACAGGCTCATGCAAGTAGCTGCAAAAAATGGTCTTGTGTTTAATTCAGCAAAATGCAAAATAAAATCAAAAAATATATCTTTCTTTGGAATGATATATAGTGAAAATGGTGTTAGCCCAGACCCAGAAAAACTTAAAGACTTACAAGACATGCCATATCCAACATGCAAAAAAGAACTACAAGAATTCTTAGGCCTTGTCACATATTTATCACCATTCATACCAAATTTAGCTGACAAGACACATACATTAAGAGGCTTGTTGAAAAAAGACGTACCTTTTCTCTGGGAAGAGCATCACAAGGTATGCTTTGAGATGCTTAAAACAATAATCACCAAAGACTCCACACTAACATACTTCGACACGAATGAAGTACCAATACTGCAAACTGATGCGAGTTTAAAAGGACTTGGAGTAGCATTAATGCAAAACAAAAAACCTATTGCATACGCATCAAAATCTCTAACAGACGCCGAGCAACGGTATGCATGCATAGAAAGGGAACTTCTAGCAATTGTATTTGGTGTGCACAGATATCATGTCTACCTATATGGACGGAAGTTCAAGGTACACACCGACCATAAACCCTTGGTCATATTACTACAGAAACCACTGACCAGTGCACCTCCTAGGCTACAACGAATGATGACCAAATTACAGGGATACCAGATACAAATAGAATACATACCAGGCAAAGAAATGACTATAGCTGATACACTAAGTCGTCTCTCCAGTACTCACAACACTGACATGATCGACTTAGATATTCGAGTTGACTTGGTGAGATTCAGGAGCGAACGCCTGAATGAAATAAAAAAGGAAACAAAGTCTGATCCAATACTCAACCAATTACATGAAACCATAACAACAGGATGGCCAGACTCAATTAAGGAAGTACCACCGACAATTCGGTCATACTGGTCATACAGAGATGAGTTATCTGTCAGTGATGGCATAATCATGAAAGGCTCAAGGATTATTATTCCTGAAAATCAGCAGAAAACTATCCTGGACCAACTACATTACAGCCATCAAGGTATCGAAAAGACACGTCTGCAAGCTAGAGATACTGTCTACTGGGAGCGAATTAACACTGATATTGAGAACATGATCAAAAAGTGTTCAATATGCCAGGAAAACCTCCCAGCACAATCAAAAGAAACGTTACAACCACACGACATCCCTAGTAGAGCATGGGAAGTTGTTGGCACAGACTTGTTCCACTGTAACGACCAGGAATACCTCATAATTGCTGATTATTATAGTAAATTCCCAATCATACGGAAAATGAATGGCATGGCCACAAGCAACATGGTCATATCAACAATGAAGCAGATATTTTCAGAACATGGTATTCCCACCAGAGTTATTAGTGACAACGGACCACAGTACTCCAGTGAAGCATTTAAAGAATTTGCTCAACAATGGCAATTCGATCATATCACATCATCTCCAAGGTTTCCTAAATCAAATGGTTTCATTGAACGACAGATTCAAACCATTAAAAGAACAATAGTCAAAGCAAAGCAAGCAGGAAGAGATATTAACCTTGCAATGCTGTGTTTAAGAACAACACCTATCAGCCACAAACTTCCAAGCCCAGCTGAACTTCTAAACAGTCGCATCATGAAATCGAACCTGATTGCAAAAATCACGAATCACAGATTTCCCAACCGTGACCATATCCACGAAGAACTAAAGCACAGACAGGATATACAAAAAACCTATCACGATAAAACAGGCCATGACTTACCAGCACTTGTCCCTGGACAACACGTACGTATGTGGGATAACCAAACTGGAAAATGGAAACCAGCAACAATTCTCAGCAAATGTACAGAACCTAGATCGTACATCCTCAAATTGCCAGATGGATCGTCAAAAAGACGTAACAGAGTCCATATCAGAACAGATGGAAAAGCAACCCATAAACATGTTCACTTCAGTGACCAAACCCAATCTCAATCTGGACTCCCTAACACAAGCATCTCAAACCAAATAAACACTAAAAAACACGCACCAAATATAACAAGACATGGTCGTGAAATCCATAGGCCAAACAGATTTAAACAATAAACATCTGAACAATGTGTACTACTTTTCTTCCTTCTGGTAAGGGGGATGTAGTGTTATCATAGAACTACTTTCATACGCGTAACAAGGAAATCATGGCGTATGAATATTGATGTAAACCGCCTAATACATATCGTATTCGACAACATGGCGTAGACCTATACACACTTACCTTCAATCTCTCTTCCTATGTAAATATATAATAAAGTTCTATATCAAATAAAACCACAACTTGGTTATCAATTACTTATAATAACAAACATAAATAAACGACACATTCCTGCGTTGTTCTAGCCTTCTAAAAATACCTTTTAATCTCTAACAATGCTTCAAGCAAACTTCGCCATACTTCTTATATATATATATATATATATATATATATATATATATGTATGTATATATATATATATGTATGTATATATATATATATCCACTTATCTAGTGTTTCCTTTTCAGATTAAATATGTTTTTAACTCATTTCAAAGTGTTTTTAACATGTTTTATTAACTGTTTGCTCGTATTATAAGCTCTATCTCCTATTTGGTTTTATCGAGCTTTTACATCTGGCTGAGATAACTTTATAAATATTAATTCTGTAATATTTATAATATACTTTAATTTTACCATCTTGGATCATTTTGGTAAATTTAATTGTAATTTTTATTTTTATATATATATATATATGTATATATATAGATAGATAGATATATATACTAGCATGGGTGTCCGGCGTTGCCCGGGTGTTTGAGGTGTATGCTAAGCAAAAAAAAAAAAATACGGTCAATATTTTAAAATTTGACCACGATTATGACCGCTTAACATTTATTGTTTTGGGCTCAAATCAAGTCATTAAATTAGATCCATGTCCAAGGAATCTATATCTAAAATTTCAAATGTGTAGACCCAAAATTGTCGGAGGAGTTTGGTAGAGTTCTCTATGGTCAAATCGTTGAACTTTGACCCCTTAAGAGCTAAACTTCTGACCGAAAACCGATCACATAGATTTCCCTAAATCTCAGCGCCCTGTATATCAAATTTCGAGTCTGTAGACTAAATATTGACAGAGTTATTGCGTAGGGAAATGTACGCAAACAGGCTCACAGATAGATACACAGACACGTTCAATTTATAGATATACTAGCATGGGTTCGCGGCCTTGCCCGGGTGTTTGGAGGTGTATACTGAGCAAAAAAAAAAAAAAAAAAAAAATTTAATTTTTTTAAAATTCGGCCCCTATTATGCACCCTTTAAATTCATTGTTTTGGGCTGAAATAAAATTATTAAGTTAGATCTCTGTCCAAGGAACCTATATCTAAAATTTCAAGTGTTTAAATCCAAAATTGTTGGAGGAGTTTGTTAGAGTTCTCAAAGGTCAAATCGTTGAACTTTGACCCCTTAACAGCCAAATTTCTGGCGGAAAACTGATCACGTCGATTTTTCCAAATCTCAGTACCCTGTATATCAAATTTCGAGCATGTAGATTAAAAATTGACAGAGTTATTACGTAGGGAAATGTACACAGAAAGACACACAGACACGTTCACTTATATATATATATATATATATATATATATATATATATATATATATATATATATATACTAGCATAAGAGTGTTTGGAGGTGTATGCTGAGCAGAAAAAAATCAAAGCAAAAAAAAAAAAAAATTCAATTTTTTTTAATTTTGACCCCTATTATGTCCACTTAAAATTTATTGTTTTGGGCTCAAATCGAGTTATTAAGCTAGATTCATGTCCAAGGAACCAATATCTAAAATTTCAAGTGTTTGTCGGAGGAGTTTGGTAGAGTTCTCAAAGGTCAAATCGTTGAACTTTGACCCATTAACAGACAAATTTCTGGCCGAAAACCGATCACATAGAGTTCCCCAAATCTTCGTACCCTGTATATCAAATTTCGAGTTTGTAGACTAAAAATTGACAGACACACATTTTTTACTTTTTATACTTTTGCACCGATGGGTCCTGGCTAAAATTCAAATATAAAGTTTCGTATGGGTTTGAATACCTTATATATCAAGTTTTATGTCTGTAGACCAAAAACTGATAGAGGAGTTTGGTAGGCAAAGTATTTTACACAAATATATATACGCATACATAAATATATATAGAAAGAGATTTGTGTTTACTATAACCTTTTTACGCAAATATTACGCACGTACAAATTATGTAGAATATTTACATGAATATAATTACACCTAATAATTACACGTAATAGTTATAGATGTCGGAAGTTACATCGGCTGAAACGTTGTGAAAATCAGACTGAAGATGAGAACAGTTGTCCGATGAATCCAAATAATTCCAAGGAATGTTTCAAACATCCTTTCTGCAATACAGTTCAATTTTTTTAACAGACATATAAACAAATAGGTATGGAGCTAGCTTTTTTTTTTATTTAATAGGGGTTAATCCCGGTCAACATAAAAATGCTTTCTGTTAGTTTGGTCGATTCTTTTAGCGAGCTAGTCTGAAAGACTTTAAGAAGGCAGAGATAAGGAATATGCGGTTTTGTTGCTTTTATATCCACTCTCTTTCTTTCTCTATTTGTTTGAATATTCCTCATAATTCATAACCCTAGCAGAGGTATTATCATAGCACAAGTGGAAAGAGCAGGTATATAAAATCAAGAGTAAGTTCTTTGATATGACAGGGGCACGTCTGAAATGGATGTTCCCTTTAGAGAACATTTGAAATATAATTCTTGACTTTTGCATTTTAAACTTCAATTCAAAACATTATATAATAATAATATACTATTGCATATATGCGAATTGGGGAAAACGTAGACAAAAATACTGATAATTTAATAAATATTAGGAAATTAAACGAGTGCCTAATTCAAAGTGTTTGGACAGATTCTTTTCCTGATTTTAAAATTTATCAGTAATATAATGACAGGAGTTTAAATTTTCCAAGTATATTTATTGCATTAATTGATTAGGTTAAAGTACAGGATAGTGAACAAAAACCTTTCTCTTCATGTTACGCATTCATATCTAAATAAAAAATGTTATTATTTCAGCACTGTCAGTATCTTTTTGGGTTAATTACGAACAGTAATTTGTCTTATTTTTTCTTTTAAAGTCATTGTCGAGACTCGAAAAATATGACCCTACCATGCCAGTCATTCTTTTCTTATTCTCACGTAACGCTCAACACTACTTGTTTTTCGAACCGAATAAACGTTTGAAAGTCTATTTTAAAACAAGCCTAACGGTCCTAATCAAAAAAAAAATATTTGATTATTTATGACTTGTGATTTAAATTTGTTAATCAATTTTGCCAATTTTCTGTATTATAACACGTTTTCTTAAAAATCCAAAAGTTTTGGTACGATAAAATCATAAGCTGTTACTGCCAGCGATTAAATCATTGAATTAATTTTCCATTTATAAGACTTGAAGATAGACTGAATTGAGATAAGTACGACGGCAGTAAAAATTTATTTAGACATTTTTCCAGATTTTTATACATAAATATTTATTATGAAAGCTCCAAAAACATACAGTGCTTACCGATGTATTGGAAAATTAAAAATGGCGTCGGACTCTCTTTTGAACACAGTAAGTTCGGTAAAATGAGTAAAGAATAAAATAAACTCTACAAAATACTGTTAGAAACTCGCTCAATATATGTTGCTGTGACATAAGCAGAACGAAAACAGTATTTATATATATATATATATATATATATATATATATATATATATATATATATATATATATATGTATATATATATATATTTTTTTTTTAAACTAATTTTTCCAAACTTCCCGTGTTCAATAGAAAGGCTGGCGCCATTTTAAACTTTCCTATACATCGGTAAGCACTGTATGTTTTTCGAGCTGAATAAATATGTTACATTAAATAAAAACACAAATTATCCAGTATGGAAGAAAAATAACTTATTTCACTTTGATAACATTTATTTTTTATATATTTGTTTTTTGTTGTTTTTTTAAAAAAAGTTTTTCATCTATTCATCATCAATCCCAAGTTTCTAACATTTTCCTCGTGTTTCATTATCTTTTGAATTAAAATAGAGACAGTGAATGTTCTATGCAAATCGGTACAATATCCCCAAAAATATTTCGCAAATGTTTTCCCAAATCAAAATCAATTGTTAGGATTCTGATTAAGAAGAAAAAGGAATGGGTGCTTTCTGTTTTAATACCATTATTTTCACTCGAATCATGTGAGCGCCCGTGAAACCAGGAGTATTTTTTTTTTCGTGGACCACTGGTGTCGCTGTGAACATAAGTAATTATTAGCGAATTTCATTGGTTCTTTTATTCGGTATGATTGACCAATGAAAATGATTAACAACTAGGATGATATTTGTGTTCATTCTTTTTCTCCAATTTGACCGCACAATTTTTAAACTTCCATACAGATGTTTTGTATTTTAACGTTTACTAAAGAAATATTGGTAATATAGATATTAGATCGTAAAACTTGTTTTAAAAATGTTTTACCTATAATGTCGTTAATTATGTTGGTCGCTTTTCTTTGCGAAGTATTTCTGGAGATATTGTACCGATTTGCATAGAACATTCACTGTCTCTATTTTAATTTAAAAGATAATGAAACACGAGGAAAATGTTAGAAACAAGGGGTTGATGACGAATAGATGAAAAACTTTAAAATAAACAAAAAAAAACAAAACAAATATATAAAAAAATAAAGACAAGAAATACACGTCTTACACTTTTGAAGTATAAAAATGATACCAAAACAACACCTTAGAAGCGTATATGAAAGATAACCACAAGTTTTACGATCTGAAAGTCAATGAAAAGTTATTTGTACGAATTCGATTGAAAAGCAGATATGGATATTTTTCGAAAGTTGTTATAGGTGTACGAAAACTTCGAAAAGCAACAACAAACAAAAATTAGGTAACTATTTTAGCACTTTCGGAAAAATCCAGATTATTAGTACATAAACTCGGAAATAAATGAGCACGCGCCTTTATAACATAAGCAGATAAAAAAGAGTTGTGAAATGACTTCTTGACATGAAAGCGAGACATATGAAAATAATAAGAATGATTTAAGTTTATCAAAGTAAACCGACGAACTGTCTTAGGAAGGTGGTATATATATATATATATATATATATATATATATATATATATATATATATAGTCATCCACATGCAGTACTGTTTCGCACCTCATCAGTGCGGCTAGACAAGCAAATACATAACGCCAGGATCGAAATCTGACCGTTCAAAAGACATCCGTTGCGCTATTTGGCTACTCCTATGCGGGCTGTTAGTTAACTATGTTTTGACATTGTCCAGTTACGTAAGCTCAATTTGTTTACACAAAAATATGTTAATGGTAATTTGTATATCACTTCCAAATATGCTGAACCTAAGTTAGGAAGCATAATATATATATATATATATATATATATATATATATATATATATATTCTATAAAGGGAGAGAAAAATTTATTAATCGTAATAATGGAATTTAGTTTACTTCATATAAAACATTACATAATTCGTAATGTTTTTAAGTGTCACACGTGTGTATGCATATATATATATATATATATATATATA
Source organism: Euprymna scolopes (assembly GCF_053919585.1). Classification (NCBI taxonomy): domain Eukaryota; kingdom Metazoa; phylum Mollusca; class Cephalopoda; order Sepiida; family Sepiolidae; genus Euprymna; species Euprymna scolopes. The sequence continues at coordinate 30,942,155 of NC_136497.1, forward strand.
TATATATATATATATATATATATATAAATATATATATATGGTGATTGGAACGTCTTGTCAGACGAGTGCCACTCCCTCAGACACTTAAAACCCATGAGCCCAAAAATGGCTTTTTTTTGTCCTACCGGTGAATTCACACGCTCAAGCAGACATGACACTGAAGATGATCATTGAGATCAATTATTACATGCTTCCAGCATTTTAAGCCTCCACGTGTCACAACTTTTCCATCATCCAGAACAGGGAGTATCCATACACAGATGATGTTACAGAATCTTCGCTTTGTACGACAGCTAATTCTCTCTCTCGGTTCAAAATGTTGGGATGCAGCAACAAGCAAGAGCAAGATAGCCAGCAACAAGTTAAATTGCAGACCAGCTTAATGCGGGTACTGCTCTCCCGCTTTATGGTTTTTTAAATCAGAGATTTGCTTCTTCTAGAAACGTTGCCTTCACCAAGGCTTACGGGAACCCTCTCCGCCCAACACACGGTGCTGGTTGGCCGTTGACTCCGAAAAATGGTTCATTCGCCCTTTGGAAGGTCTTGTTTTTAATCTTTCAGGGAGACTAGCCACCATCCTCACCAAACAAGTCTGGTGGGGGAATCAGTTTAGTCGCCGGTGACCCGACCATGAGGCAGGTAGTACTGGGTTACATGGTACCAGTAACATATGACATGACTTCACACACACACACACACACACACACACACACACACACACACACACACATATATATACTTGTCTGTATCAGCTATAAGACGTTTAAAATACAAAAATTATGCTAATAATATTATTTAAGTGCGCTACCCTAATTCAAGGATTTAGGTAAAATTTAAACAATGCTTAGTTATATGAATTAACAATTGATATTTCCTGTAACAAAGACGAATCTAATAAAAATATTTAAATATAACATTTTTTAGGTTTAAAAATTACAATATTGAAAAATCTTTTTATTAATTTAATGTTTCCTCAAATGAAAAAATATTGTTCTATAAAGAAAAAGAAAAAAATTATTAATCCTAATAATGGAATTTAGTTTACTTCATATAAAATATTACATATTTCATAATGTTTTTAAGTGCTTCCATAGTCACGGGGGAAAAAACTGCAATTAATTTTATTCGTTTCAGATGTGACATTTTATATACAAAAATTAAATATTTATTTCTTAATTTTCCAAGTCAAAGGTGTCCAGTTAATATTCAAATCAACTTTCACAGTTTTATAGAGTGTAAAATAAATGATGTATATGCGATTTAAACAATGGTTTTTCCTCTTCAATATAGACTAAGAATTACGATGAATTAATTTCATTGATCAAGTTTCCTTTTGTACTATTTATTATAGGTGTCGAGCATTAGTGTCCCACGTATATATATATATATATATATATATATATATATATATATATATATATATATATATATATATATATATATATGCATATATATTTAAAAGAGTGTAGCCATCAACGATTGTGGGTTTTTTTAGCCTTTTATCATATTTTTATTTTAAAATTTTAAATATTTATCATATTTTTATTTTAAAATTTTAAATATTTATCATATTTTTATTTTAAAATTTAAAATATTTTAAAACAAAAATATGATAAAAGTCTAAAAAACCCACAATTGTTGATAGCTACACTCTTTTAAATATACATTTTTTCTCTCGTTGGAACTACACAACCGTCACTTTAAATATATATATATATATATATATATATATATATATATATATATATATATATATATATATATATATATATATATATATATATATACATATATATGCTAACAGAATTCCCTTAATTCTTTGGCAGAACTGTTTGGGTAACTTCTTACCCATTTATGATATTAATACCAACGTCGTATGCTACTATATTATAATTGCGAGTTAAAATATGAATAAACAAATATTATTCGAAATAAACACAAATGTTATGTGTTCGTTAATCATTTTGATTGGTTAGTGATATCAAACAAGTGGACCAATGAAATTTGCTAAAAATTATTTATGCTTTATAGCGACATCAATGTGCAACTTCAAAACACGTGAAAAAATTATCGAAGTAAACAAACAATGCGGAAACCAGAGAAAACACGTAGTTTACGTGCGTTCGTACGATTTATGTTAATTACAAAAAATACTAAAAAGATGATCGCAGTTCTGTTTTTTCCCGAAATAGAGCCGTAATTCATTTTGACTTGAGTCTACATTTTTATAGTACTTTAATGTTTTCGCTATGATATCATTGTATATGTCGACCGCCGCTAATTTTCGGAATATGTCATATCGCTCCGGAAAACGGGTCCGATTTCCATATATTTTTTAAAAATTAAGATAGTCAGTGGTTTGTGAATATTAATTGAGTTTGTCTATGATAAAAAAGTTTCTTTACCGAAAATATTATCTTAAGTACAAAGCACTTTTTTTTTCTAGATCATGGGGGTTATATTGTCCTCTTCCATCCCATAATAGCACGTTTTTCGCGTCCAGGTTAATAAACCTCTTCTTCTCTCCGAACAGCTTACTTCGGCGCTGGGTGATATGTCGTTCTGGCAACTGTGTGGTTAACAGTGTGAAGAGAAGGCAAGCTTTGCTAGAAAGGAGAAATACTGAGCATACATGTTAAAGATATAAGACATAAATAATTTGATAAAAGATATTCTGGATTCGACCTTAGTATATACTTAGGTTTTAAGTCCGTATTTTTAGCCACTTTTTATTTGATAACAAATTGTTCACAGAATCGTGTGTTCTTTGTTTATTTATTTACTTATTTATTTGCCGTGTGCTTTTTATATCTAAATTGTTGTCGCTATGAAGCCTAACTTCATTGGTTTATTGGATTAGTGTGATTGACCAATCAAATTGTTTTAGTTGTCTTCCTTATAAACTCTGCTGAATTCTTTTAAAATCTGACCGCAATGTGATCAGAGAACATTCCAATCCTCATCAACGAAACTCTGTTTATTCTGAGATATGGACGCGATATATACAGAGTGCTAAACAAGTTTCTAACATTTTCCTCATGCCTCATTTGCTTTCGAATTAAAATAGAGAAAATGTATGTTCTATGCAAATCGATACAATATCACCAGAAATATTTCGAAAAGAAAAGCGACCGACATAATTAAATATGCTATAGGTAAAAGTACTTGAGACTATGCAAAGGTGTACCCAAGCCAAAATCAAATATTAGGATTCTGATTAAGAAGGCAAAGGAATGTGTGCTTCTCTTTTTTTAATAATATTATTTTCAATTAAATCGTGTGAGTGCACGTGAAAGCATGTGTTTTCTTTTTCGCGGATTGTTTGTTTATTTACTTTATTTGACCACGTTTTTTCAAAAGGATATTGGTGTCGCTACTGAGCATGAGAAATTAGTAGCGAATTTCATTGGTTAACTTATTCGGCGTGACTGACCAATCTAAATGATTAACAACTCGGCTGATGTTTGTGTTCATTTTTTTTATTCCCCCTCTTTTCCTCACATCTTACCGCACGTTGACCTGCACAATTTTGTAAACTTCAATATGGATGTTTTGTTTGCTAACGTTTACTAACTATTATAAAATACATAAAAGAAGTATTGTTATGTGGGTGTAAGTTTTATATATTTTAATCTAATAGTCTCCAAAAAATATGACGAAATATTTTCTTACTAAACACAACATAATATAATCTGAAATAAACAAATTGGTAAAAGAATTAAATACGCAATAAGTATACACTCTAAGAATAGAAACAATAAATAATCACAGATTCTTCCTTTGGGCAATCTGATGATGGACAAAACTGTGCTTTCACTCCTAACCTAAACATAAACCAACATCTTCTTGATATTTCTTGGGCATAGTCCCAAATAATAGACCCCGATGTCCAAGTAGCAATATGCTTTGTTAGGAATAAACGTGAATAAAAATAAAAACCCTAATTAACCGATCATTATGAATTTTGGAACATAGTTATTAGGTGTCAAGTGTCATAATAAGGGAACATTTCGTTTCATTTAATTATTTATGCAAACAAGTAGATCACTCATCGATATATATATATATATATATAAACATAACCAACCTAAATATTCTAGGCACTAACATAATCCACCCATGCCTATACAGCAACATAACCCACCTCCCAACCAAAACAAACAAACCAACAACCCACAACCCACATAATCATTATCTAGGAACTCCTCACAAAATTACAACATAAAACCCAAAGTCATAAATCTGTCAACAGAGACACTAATAAAGAGCGAAATTGAAGTACTAAAACTGAGCCTCAAATTCTGCTCAACCCCCAAAGGTAACATATCAGAGCTAAAGAAAGACCTTAAAGAATTTGAACGCAAATTAAGACTCACAGATATATTAAATGAATAATTGATATATTAAATTACTGGGAAAACACAACTGATGATTCTCTAGTGAAAAATAAGTCAACATACTTCCTCAACAAACGCAACAATACGAAGTAACTAAACATTTTCTTGGAAAGGGTCTGGAACATTAACCCCCAGCAAAAAGGCAAACCTACCAGCAACCTAACACAGAATCAAAACCAAGAACTCGAAAACATCCGAAATAATGACAATATAAAGAAAACAGACGAAGGTAATACGGTAGTTATCACGAATAAAAGCTACTATCAAACACAAATTTTAGAATCACTAGGGAAGGAAACCTATTACAAACCAATTAGCTCTTACATAGACAACACAATCATATTTAAAATCACAAAACTCTGCACAACATCCAATAGAACATTAACTAAAATAGAAAAGGCTTTCTCACAAACTTCACAACAAAAACAAACCTTCTATGGACTACCCATAATACACAAATCTAACGAGATAAGACATCCCATTGACACACAAAACTCAGAATACATCAGCACCCCAAACCCATATTAGTAAACTTAGCGACTTAATAGACATACTATTACAGCCCTTCACCAATCTAATCAGGAGCTATATGAGACGATATCCACTTCCTAAGTTCCCTTCCACAAACAGTAGACCAGAGAACAATACTAGCTACATTCGACGTCAACTGGCTATACAGCATTATACACCATAGCCTAGGGAAAGAAGCTATCTTATATTTGATCGATAAACATACACAACCATTCCATCCCAGATTCACTAAACAATTTGATATTGAGAGAATTTCGACTTTAATAATGATAACTACGTGCAAATACTAGGCACAGTACAATGAGTACAAAACATACACAACCTTCACCCTAGTCTTGGAAAAATACCTCAATATTTGCTTTATCCTCCGGAAAACTATATGGTGAGACATCAAAGAGTTCTACACTATACTCCAAACTCTACACCCCAAAATCAACTTCATCCCAGAACAAAACTCCATAGAAATACTTTTCTAGACATTCTAGTAAAAATTAAAAACAACATCATAATCACAGACATCTATCACAAACCTACAGACACCCAAAATATCTCCACTTCAAAAGTCATTACCTCAAAAACTGTCTAAAATCCATACCCTACTCCCTGGCACGAAGAGTCTACACTTCCGTTTGACCCCATTAAATGAACTGCAAATAACTGCACAAAATAGGACATGTAGAACTACTAGTACGTAAAGGTATCGAACTAGTAGAAGAAACTCCAGTAGACCAACTAAGAAGTACCCCAAAGACAACAAAGAATAAATTCTAGCATACGTCTCTATACAGAATACAAACAACCCAGAATTATTTAGAGAAATAACAAAAAACCTTATTCTTCTCAGTCAGAACGAAAAAACTGCACGACATACATAAACAACTAAAATAATAAAAAAGCAAACGCCAACGCAAAAACTTAAAGCACATCCTAACTTTCTCCAAACTGAATGAACACACTACCAAATGGGCTACAAAATGCAGCAAACAGCGATGTGGGGTTTGTGACATAATAATAGAAGGAAACGCATACACATTCAAAAATCCAACACAAGCATTCAGAATAAAAAATGACCTAAACCGCACCTTCAAAAATGTGGTGTAAATTCTATGATGCATAGCATGCAACAAATCTTACATAGGCGTCACTAAAAACTTCAGCGAAAGAGTGGCTTTACATAGGAGCAACACGAAAATTGAAGAAAATAGACATCTCTATGTTTCAAAAGACGTATATAAATGCAGTGGAAATAACTTCAAAATGATGCCAATCTTCCAAACTGATAATTACTTTTACTTACTTACACAGGAAAAAAATCATAACGAGATTCACTCTCGAATTAAACAGATTAATATCGACACAAAAACAAACGAAATGAAAAACAAACTCGCAGACACGTGTATATGCATGCATACACCTACACACATAAATCAAAACCACACAAGTAAGAATAAAAATAAAAAAGAAAAAGGAAAAAGAAACAAAGTAAAAAAGCAAAAACAAAAACATCAAATGATCCCAATAAAAAAAAAGAAAAGGAGGAATACACTTATAAAAAACATTTAAAAACATTTGGAAATATTTCCTCCTTGTGGAAGCATCAAAATTGTCGGCAAAGACACTATCCCACATTTTCAATAATTTCTATTTTGGATAACTTTCTGAAGAGGATCCTTTAAAAACATGAACGCCCGAAACGTGTTAAACTATTTTCAAAAATTATTTCAATGATCCAAATAATTAAAAAAAAAATGAAAAATGAAAAATGAAAATAGGAAATAAGAAAATAAGTATAAAAAACATAACAGCTGTTGGTGACCCCACTCATGTATATATATATATATATATATATATATATATATATATATATATATATATATATATATATATAAAACTGAATGTGTGTGTGTATGTCTCTGGTCACGAATAGGCTCCTATATGGTTGACTATTTTAAAAAAACTGATTACATATAATGATAGAAGATGTATCGAGAGACAGGAATGGGTATGTCTGATCCCGCAGAACGGTGGTTCATTAAAATTCTGGGGTCTGCGTTCGCGCCTGGTGGACAAAGTATGGAAATAAAAAACTTAAAAATTAAAAAAAAAAACGTTTACGAGTGTTTTTGATATAGATGTACATAAGAATACTTTCATAAGTATGTTTTAACTTAAATAGGGATGGTATAATAAAATTGTGGGGTCTGTGTTCGCGCCTGGCCTCAATAGAATGGAAATAGGCACAAACTTTAATAAAGACTTTTCATATCTATCTGCGTAAGTATACTTTAATAATTATGTTTAAGTTTGAAGAAATATGGTATAATAAAATTATGGGGTGTTCGTTCGCGCCTGACCTCCATAGAATGGAAATATGTCGCAAAGTTTAACAAGGTCTTTTAATATAGATTCACAGAATATTGTGATAAGTGTTTCAGTGTGAACAGGTATGGTATAATAAATTATGGCGTTTATCTATTTTCTTTTTACTTTCATCATATTTTGCTTTGGTTTTGATACCCCCAAATTCGAAGCTATCTCTTTACAACCCTTATTTTTCATAACCTATCATACTTTAATGAATCAGAGTCCATTTTCTGTAGGCTGTTTTTGAACCCAGTCAACGACGGGTACTTTTGCTAATATATATATATATATATATATATATATATATATATATATGTGTGTGTGTGTGTGTGTGTGTGTGTATGTATATATATATATTATTGGTAGTATTGTTTAGTTATTTAAACAAAAACAAAAACAAAAAACACAATGTGTCTACAAAGAGTGCTCAATATTTGGACAGAGCAATATGAATATGTTCAATATGAAAACTAGTGGCTACACATATGCAAGTATGCTTCAGTGACTATCCTGCTAGGGGAAATCACATAATCAGGCCAAGAATATCTCCGAAAGTATCAGTCAAAAACATTACATTTTTATATTAAAACCAATCTATAGGATTATATCATTGCCAAGGATAAAAGGGGTAACCAGATAAAATAAGTGATCACATGATACAAATTGATGTGGGATCTCCCAATATAATTTTATAGTTATGTTTTTTTAGTTAGCATTAAAAATATCCGGGTCTACTTTTAGTGGTTGTTCAAGGAATACGGATTTAAGAAGAATATGTCTTATACCAGTGCAAAACAATTATTAACGTTTTTTACATTTCATTTGATTATTAACGTTTTTAACATTTCATTTGACTATTAACGTTTTTAACATTTAAGTTGAGATAAAATCATATTTATATAATTATAGTCTAGTTAAATACGACATATTTTCTTTTTTCTGAGCTAAAGTTACCATTAGCCGGGCAATCTTTTCGTTTCAGCAGGCAAGTTGTACGGAACAAAACCCCGTGATTTAATCGACCATATTTCTTTTCTAATTTTAAGGTATTTCTATTAAAAATACTAAGAAGTATATTTCCTGGTGGAAAATGCTTTTCTACAAGTTTTTACCAAGTTTTGTTTTTAGCGAGCTATTAATTATTATAATTATGATAATATAATTATAATTTCTTGTAAACATTTTCAAATTCATACACTAAAGAAATTATAAAACACCAAAGAAGTTAAAAAAAAAACGGATAATATAAATATAGTAATGTATTGTAAGTGTAATGGCTTTTCGAAAATATGTAATGTCTAAAATACCACTAAAGTAAAAATAAGTTGTTGATTTAAATGAGAGAAACTCATATATTTCTATATTGAGTAAAAGAGTACATTAAATTAAAAGTTATTCAATACGTAGTTTAATCTTTAACTATTTATCGTATCTTAAATCTATTCATTTTAAACATAAATCTTTTAGTTTAAACATGAGTAGTGTAATGGGATAGAAAGAGATATATACACTTAGCCAGATTGATTTAAATACACATTATGTATAGTATTTTACTTCGATTTACCTTATTTTCTCCTTTTTATGTTGATATATATATAATTTTTTAACATCTCATCGAATTTTTTAACTAGTTATTTCAATCATTAATTAATCATCTCTAATTTTATTTTATTGATTTTAAACGTTAATCACTTGTTTTAAATGTAATTAGTCTAATGACTTAAATGATTTATATCTTTGTAGTCGGATAATATAAATAAAATAATGCATTGTCTTTATACAAAACGTAACTTTCAAAACTATGTAATTCCTAATTAATCACTAAAGGTGAGTTAAACGTTGAATGCCATTATAAGTATCTTAAGGAAAAAAAAAAAAAAAAAGCGCATACATATTCTAAACCGAGTAAAATGAGTATAGTTAATTGAAAGTCACTTTTTTTTAATTTTTTAGTCATTTTTTTAATAATAAATAACCATCTCATAGATATTTTATTTACTACTTATTTCAATCGTTAATCAATCATCTCATAGTAATTTTATTTTAAACGTATAATCACCTGTTTTAAATGTAATGTTATGCTTTAAACGTGTATTATCTATTTTAAACACAACTAGTCTAATGAATAAAGAAAGGGATGAATAATCTCAACTGACGAATATAAATATTTGAATAGTACTTGTATATAATGTACAGAATAGAAAAGAATATGGTAGATTAAATCACTGGGATTTGTTTCGTACAACTTGCCTGCTGAAACGAAAAGATTGCCCGGCTAATGGTAACTTTACAATGATAGCTCAGAAAAAAGAAAATATGTCGTATTGAACTAGACTTGTATGTATGTGTGTGTGTGTATATATATATATATATATATATATATATATATATATATATATGTATGTATATATATGTATATATATATGTGTGTGTATACATATTTGTGTTTATATTTATATATGTACTAGCATGGATGCCCGGCGTTGCCTGGGTGTTTGGAGATGTATTCTGAGCAAAAAAAAAAAAAAAACAACAACAAAAAACAAAAAGAAAAGGTCAATTTAAATTTTTTTACCCCTATTATGACCCCTTAAAATTTATTGTTTTGGGCTCAAATCAAGTTATTAAGTTAGATCCATGTCCAAGGAATCTATATCTAAAATTTCAAGTGTTTAGACCCCAAATTGTCGAAGGAGTTTTGTAGAGTTCTGAAAGGCCAAATCGTTGAACTTTGACCCCTTAACAGCCAGATTTCTAGCCGCAAACCGATCATATATATATATATATATATATATATATATATATTATATATATATATACACACACAACACATATATATATGTGTGTATATATGTATGCATACACACACACACATATATATATATATATATATATATATATATATATATATATAAACGCACACACACATATACATCTATATAATTACAACAAATAAACTAATATTATCATTGGTTTCATTTATTGCATTTACACGTTGCGTGAGGTATTGAGCAACAGAATTTTAAGACGAGGTTTGTTTTCAAGGGAAACTACGAAAAATGATAAGCTAGTTGTGACATCTGTAACTATTACATTCTTATTTTTATATAGAAATGCTTGCTGGTATAAATTAACCTTCTTTATAAATGCTCGAAACTAGAGGAAAAAATCGGAGGGAATGAGAAAATATAAATAAAGAGAGAAAGAAAAGGTGACACATGTAAAGAACAATAAAAAAAAGTGACAATTAAACTAAGTCTCATTATTTTAATATTGTTTTTTAGTTTTATTTATTTCCTCTTCGTGATATTAGACACAAGGTCAAGTATTGTTTTGATGAAAGTGTTGATGTGGAATAATTTGGATTCGCATTTGGATTCACACTTGCCCAATCAAATTGTTCGTTTGTTTCTGTTCGCTATTAATTCTCAATTTACTTTTCAAATCCGACCGTAATATGATCCGAGTGACTTCCAGCCCTCAAAAAAGATGTTCAGTTTTTAGTTAACAAGTTTACTAAGTGGCTCGAAGATAATGTTTACTTACAAAGTATCGTTCAATCACGCATAAAGGCAGGTATATAAAGTGCTAGATAACTTTTCACCTATTTTCTAATATCTCATTTTCTTTGTAGTCAGACACGTGGCAGAGGGGAACAAAAACGCTAGAAATATGACACATTTCGAAAATGAGCGGTCGATACATATAATGACGTCATTGCTAGAACACTAAGATACAATGGAAGTGTCTAAATTAATTATTAAGACTGATTAACTCGTGATCCTCTTTTTAATAATATTATTCTGATATATAAATAATTAGAGCTCGCGGATAGTGTCGTTGTTACGCGTAAGTGATTATTAGCACATTTCATTTGTACATTTGTTTGGTATGAATGACAACTGAAAAGGATCAACTTGCATATTTTTTTATTTATATATCAAAATATTATTAGAAAGAGGATCATCAAAGGAATGCTGGAAACTATCATGAAAAGACGAATTATGTTGCTAAGACATCCTTTACTGTCAAAGAGACACAGAACATCTTATATTGGCTGGTAGAATGCCAGGATCGAAAAAGCAAGGTCGACCAAGACTCACTTTGATAGACAACTTGATCGATTAGACGGGATTATTGACAAAAATTGAGCTGTTTCGGAGTATGGATAGCCACCCGCATTGGGGAATCATGATCGCCATCTCTGTTAAGCGACAGGACCGCTACGGATGATGATGATGATGATAATGATTTATTTGGAAGAAAATGTTGTTCGATCTTGTATAGATGGGGCTGTTATTAATGTTAGTTGTCAGAAATAAGTTTCTATTTAATGTCGGGTTAATTTGGGAATCGGCTTGCTTGTGGGTTGAGTAAATCGGGAGTGCTTTTCTTTTAGAGTTTTGTATGAAATATGGATGTTATTGTAGAGTTTTAAGGTGCATTCAATGCATTCGAATTCCTCATCTGGATATTTGTGGCTATATTTTCTCATATATGTTGCTCTGATGTAAAATCTGAGTATAATGTTTGATTTTCCTGTATTGTCATGGTGCAAATAGAAATGAATATAATCATCTTTGTTAGTTCGTTTGCGATGAACCTTATAACTTAACTAACAAAAATACCCACTATCTAGTGAAGAGACTGAAATGCAACCATGGACTTTAAAGCAAATAGGTAATATCCAAATTGACACTTATATTTTTACACATAAAAATTGAAATGATTACAAAGGATCAAAATGGTTAACATTTGTTTGGTATCACAAACACATTTTTTATCAAAGATAAGGTTAGTTCATGATATCAAATAGTAAATTTTTCATGCTTAAATTTTTTTCTAGCACATTCAATACTAAAAACTTACTACAATCAATATCATATCAGTTTTTCATTAATTCACAAAGAAGTTTACCAACGCCATGGTGGCGGCCTGCGAGATATTAACGAACCCCAACTTGGTGTGCATCATCCCTAGGTGGGGGAGTTTATGAAGAGTCGCACGAAATATTACCTTAACCTTTGACCTTGACTTAGATAAATGGTGTACCCCATCCCTAGGTCACAGACCGTCATCATGTCAGGTTTGGTTATGATCGTTCAAGTGTTATCGGCTGTAGGAGAGTTGTACACACACACGCACACACACACACACACACACACACACACACACACACACACACACACAAACGCTACTACTTTATATGTGGAGGTGCCCCAGGGGTCTATCCTTGGACCTCTATTATTTCTGATATTCATAAATGACCTCCCTGACAAAATTGTCTGTGAGATGGGTATATATGCTGATGACACCACGCTCTATAACAAACACGACAAGAAAACAAATGAACACATATCTAGAGAAATGGCAGAAACACTAGAGGACGACCTCCAATCTGTAGTGGAATGGGGACAAAAATGGATGGTCACATTCAAAGCTGCCAAGACTAAACTTGTTTCTTTCAATAACTAAAAGAAATCTTCTCTATCACCAATAGCAATGGCCAAAGAATCTTTATCTGGAAGCACATCCTTTAAACCCCTCGGTTTAACGTTCACAGGAAACATGAGTTGAAACAATTACATTGAGAGCATTGCCAGAACCGCTGCGAAAAAAGGTAGGTTCTCTCTAACGTGCTAGAAAGCTACTAACACTCAAAAGTGTCCTGAACCTCTATCATGCATGGAGTAGTGTTGCCATATTTGGGCTGGTGCATCTGCTACTAGTTATCTCACTCCTAGAGAGGGTTCAAAAGAGAGTCGCTAACCTAATAGGTCCTGAACTGTCATTAAAGCTTCAGTCTCTGTCCCATCGATGAAATGTAGCATCCCACTGCCTAGTGTACAAGTATTTTAATGGTGAATGCTCGGACGAACTGCAAGGACTTGTACCCCCCTCGACGTAAATACCCCTGACAAACCCGACAAGCAGCAAAATCCCACCCCTTCACAGTTGAGACCCCTAGATGTAAGAGAGCCTTCTGCTCCAGTAGTTTCTTCCCCAGAATCGCTGGACTGGAATTCCCTTCCTAGTTCCTTCCTCAACTGTACTGACATGCAAGTGTAACGTGAACCGACATCTTGCTGCCCAACTCCCCACTTAGTACCTTGTAGCTTATGTCACTGATAGTAGCCCCCTACATCAAAGCGGCAATGTGCCTTGTTTGGGGTGAAATTGTAATAATATATATATATATATATATATATATATATAAGCGACTCCTTCAGGTTTTGACAGACCATGGATAGCCACGAAGGAGTGCTTGCGTGCGAAATCTTTGTGGCAGGAGGTGCGCAATGTCCAACCACACCTCTCCTGAGTCGACATTGTTAAATACCAGTGGCAAGTGAAGTGTATGTAGAGGACGCCTGGAAACAAATGTCGAGATAAGTGGAGAGTACATACAGCACCTAGAATTCCCAAATGGTCACCCATCTGGTACTAACCAGGCTCCACGTTGCTTATCTTCGTTGGTCTGAAGAGAACCGGCGTGTCACCCCGATTATATATATATATATATATATATATATATATATATATATATATATATATATATATATATATATATATATATATATAAAGATTTAATGTTGTTGTTTATGAGTTTTATACCAAGAAATGATGTGGAATTATTGTTTTCTTTTTCAAAAGAAAAATTAATAGTAGGTTCTGTTTTGTTTGGATTTCAGTCATGTTTTCAATTAAAGAGGATTTCGGAAGGAAAATAAAATGTCGTCTATGTAACTGAAGAATGACGTATTTTATGGTAGTTTGTATTTCAGAGGTTCAGTTTCAATAAATTCTAAAAATAAGCCTAACCTCCACTGATGAGAATTACCCATAGGTTATGCCAAATTTTCGTTTATAATAGAAATTATCCAAAGTAAAATACTTGTTAGTGCATAAAGTTATGATATTAATTATATTGTTTATTGGTAAAGATAACAATTTTAATTTTGTTTAGATGTTTTCAAGTAAGTTGATGCATTTTTAGTAAGGAAATTTGTGTATAAAAATTCTATTTTTAGGTTGTTCATGGTATTGCTGGTTGGGTCAAGTTTTTATTGTTTAGAGAGTATCTCTCCGGAGTTCTGTTTTAAATAAGAAGGACTGGTGGTACCAAGGAATGAAGTTATTAATTTGGGATAGCACGTGCTATTTTCTGGGTGAAAATTCATTTTATTATTGATTTTGATTTCTAAGAATGTTTTAGTTAACGCATATATAAGGAGCGTAGAAGGAGAAAAAGAAATTCAGAACATTTTTTTTAAATCGTGTCTAATGACATTCAATCAAATTTAGTGTAATTATGTAACATTTGAATTTCAGACGTGAAGTTGTGGCAAATGAGATGTTTATACTTTTGATAAAATGTTTTTAAAATAATTCATAGAAACTGAAAAAAAAAAACGCGAATTTTTATTAATGATTATCTGTTACCTATTGTTTCAAAACAGGTGTAAATATTGTTGCGGGCCAGAATATAAATATCCTAACTCGCTACAAAAGAAAATAATGAAACGAATGGAAAGAAAGAAAACAAAACTCAATTGCTGGATAAAATAAACATGTCATTTATTTTCTGTCGAAAATAAAGGGTTTAGGTGAAACACGTGTTCATTCAGTCGCTGACGACTACACGCGGGGAAAAGAGAGGAATGAAGTAGGGGGCGAGAAATGGCAGTCCCGCATGTAGAAAGGGAAAGAGAGAGGGAGTGTTGGCCTCAGCAAAACCGTGCGTTCATGGTCGTAGTCGTCCACGTGGAAATGTCTTCAAACCAAGAGCTATGGACGCGAAACTTGCCTGGTTGACGAACCCAGGCAAAAAGGGAAGAAAAAGGAAGTTGAATGGTGTTGTTGACTTTTATATCGGGGTGAGTGTTCTGTCTAGAATTCCTTTCAGGGGAAGTGACGTTTCCCATGTGTGCGTACATGTGCGCGTATGTATGCGTACATGTGTGTATGTTAGCGTGTGTGTGTATGCACAAGAATGTGAGTGTATATACGTGAACGTGAATATATGTACGTGTCTGTGCATATGTACGTGCGTACATGTGGGTGTGTGCATGAGGATGTATATATGCGTGCGTGTGTGTGTGCGTATGCGCGTGCGTACATGTGGATGTGTACATGCGAGGAAAAACATGTTCGAACAATATGTGCATTTTACAATTTACATAAAGTAAATAGTACTTGTGCAGAATTTGAACCAGACGTAACTAAACGTCCCCTCGACTTTGCTCGGAACATGGCGTCATGCGCTCGGGTTTAAATGTAATCCGACGTAAGACGCCGATCAGCCAAGGGAGCAGACGATCTTTGGGAGAAATATTGGAAAAAGAAATCAATAAATTAAGTGGTTTATCAGCACGAAATCCTAAGGGAATATCCAGGTTCTCTAAATTCAATTTAATTTTTCAGAAAAGGACAAAAATTGTTCATGAAAAGAAAAAAATAACAAAAAAATGTTTACATTAGATAAAAAAACTAAAAAATGAATGTAAAAAATAATAAACAAAAAACAGAAAATTGTTTATCTTTTTCACTTAAAAAAATTGTTACAAGAATAAAACAGAAATTGTTACGATAAGTCGTTGTTTCTTTTGTATTATTGTATATATACATATATCTATATATCTATATATCTATACAAGTGAAAATGTCTCTGTGTGTCTTGCTGCGTGTTTACATTTCACTACACAATAACTCTATAAATTTTCGTTCTACACACTCGAGATTTGACATAATGGATATGGAGATTTGGGAAAATCTTTTAGATCGATTTTCGGCCAGAAATTTGGAATGGTCAAAGTTTAAGGATTTGACCTTTGAGAACTCTATCAAACTCCTCCGCCAATTTTGGGCCTAAACACTTGAAATTTTAGATAAAGTTTCTTTGGACATGGATCAAACTTTATAATTTTATTTGAACTCAAAACAAAAAATGCTAAGGGGTCAAAGTTAAAAAAAATTGACCTCTTCGGTCTCTTCCAAATTACTCCGCCAATTTTTGGGCTAAATATTTGAAATTTTACATAAAGAGTATTCAGATATAGGGCAAGCTTTTTAATCGTTTTTTTGTCCGAAAATTTGGCTTCCAAGGGGTCAAAGTTCAAAAGATTTTACATTTGCAGTCTCTAGCAAACTATTCAGCCAATTTTTGATCTAAACATTTGAAATTTTACATAAAGGCTCAGACATGCAGGAAGCTTTTTAATCGGGTTTTGGGCGAGAATTGCGATGCCAAAAGGTCATGGTCGAAATAGTTGACCTTTGCAGACTCTACCAAACTCCTCCACCAACTTTTGGTCTAAACACTTGAAATTTTAGATGTAGATTACCTGGACATTAATCAAACATTTTGATTTGATTTGAGCCCAAAACAATAAATGTTAAGTGGTCAAAATTTGGGTCAAACTTAAAAAAACTTACCTCTGCAGTCTCTACCAAATTATTCAGCCAATTTTTGGTCTAAACATTAGAAATTTTTACATGAAGGATATTCAGAGATAGAGCAAGCTTTTTAATTAGTTTGGGTCGAAAATTTGAGCTGCCAAGGGTTCAAGGTTCAAAAGACTTGACCTTTGCGGTATCTAGCAAACTACTCAGCTAATTTTGGTCTAAACATTTGAAATGTATACATAACGGGTATTCAGACATGGAGCAAGAATTTTTATCAGTTTTGGGGCGAAAATCTGGCTGCTAAAATGCCAGTTTAAAGAGTTGAACTTAGCAGATTCTACTAAATTTCTAAGCCAATTTTGGGTCTAAAGACTTGAAATTTTAGATGTAGGTAATTTAGGCATGGTAAAACTTTTAATTTCGATTTGAAACCAGAATACGAAATGTTAACGGGTCGAAATTGTGGTCAAACTTTTTAAAAAAATTGACCTCTGCGGTCTCTACAAAATACTCAGACAAATTTTGATCTAAACATTTTAAATCCTACATAAAGTGTATTCACACGTTGGTACGCTTTGATAATCGGCGTTTAACGCCACGTTCCGAGGAAAGCAAAGCTGTCAGTTAGTTATGTCTGGTTCAAATTCTGCACAAGTACCAAGTAAATTAATATAAATCTAGCTCAAATTACAATAATGTACTCCTAGCGATTGGGTTCCTAAATTCATAATAATTCGTTTAGTGAATCCTATATATTCTGATAAAATTACCTGTTTACTACCGAGTACTCTGTACGGTGCCTGAAAAACTCGTCCATGGAAAATTCGTCTATAAAAAATTCGTTCATAGAAAATTTGCCCATTTTTGCTAGGTAGGAAAATTGGACTATTATTAAATAAATATCGATTGAAAACATATTTTATGACCGTTCTTGAAGGAGATATTTTTTTAAAGAGACTGCGCCCCATAATATTAAAAAAAAATATTGTCACTGGTTTACTGTTGTTTTATAAAAGATAAAATCGATTTTTGTAAGTGTTCGTTTTATAACTAGCTAACTAAGTGTACAGTGGTTTAACTTATTTTAAAGCATTCATTCAGTTAAAAAAACAATTAACAGTTAAAAAAGTGTTATGTGAGAATAAGAATAAATGTCCGACATAAGACGATCGCATTTCTGGAGACTCGATAATAGTTCAAAACAAGAAAACGAACAAGAAAATGGGTGTCAGTTTTAGCACTGACGCCCTAAATAATTGAAGTTGTGATAATGCCTTAAACAAAAAATTAAACAAAATAATGTAACATAGAAACCCAACCAATATATGTTATTGTGACATACATTATATGAAAATTGATTTTACCCTTTTTAAAACAAAAATAAATAATACAAATGGTTCTAAAAATATGATTCTCTTGTAGGAGATTCTCCCTGATTTCTACTTAAACTTTTGTTCGCTCATATGCCCCTGTTTCAAATTCGTAGCAGCAGGCCGACATCAGTGAACTTTTTCCTACCAAAACAGTCATTAACAATGTTTTTTTTTTTAATGTTTAACATGTTTCAAACTGACATAAATTATTGCAAAATAAAAAATAATTAAATTAAAACAAAAAAATTATTTTTATTCAAATAAATATTCCATTTTTTACTTGATTACTAAATTTAATGAGCAAATTATCTAACGATTTAATAAAGAAAAATATCGTAAAAATTGAATTAAACTTGAAAATACTACAAAAAATAGGTTTTAAATTTAGTTATCAAGTAAAAAATATGGCAATTTTACTTGATTAAATAATTGAAATAAAATAAATGATTTGGGTCTTAATTTTATCATTTTTTTGTGCAATCATTTATATCAGTTCAAAATGTGTTCAACATTAAAAAAACATTCGTAATGAACTTTTTGGTATTAATGTCGGCCCGCTGCTACGAATTCTGAATAGGGGCATGTTAGGGAGTGTAGAAATCACGGATATATCTCCTACAGGAAAACCAAAATATCATGGGGGCTTTAGTCTATTCTTTCAACTGAATAAACACTTTAAAATAAGTTAAACTACTAAAAACATATCGAGCTAGGTAGAAAATGAACCCTTAGAAAAATCGATTTTATCTTTTATAAAACAACAGTAAAAAAGTAAAATCATAAAAAAAAATAATGGAGTGTGTAGTCTCTTCTAAACACAATATCTCTTTCAATAACAGACATTAAAGGTGTTTTCCATCCATATTTATTCAATAATGGCCTAGTTTTCCTACGGAGCTAAAATGGACGAGTTTACGTGGACGAGTTTTCCATGGACAAGTTTTCCGTAGACGAGTCTTCCTCATTTCTGCTGTATTTTCTCTTTATGTCATACTTAACTGACGATCCTCAGTGACAGCTTGAGATATTTAGCGATAGTGACATCTGGTAAATGTTAATAAAATAGCGCGCAGGTCACCGTGCGGTCAGATTTGAGAAATGGACGGGGGAATTAAGAAAGGGAAGAATGAACACAAAATCAGGTCAGTGGGTAATCATTTTAATGGGCCAATCATACCAAATAAGTGGACTAATGAAATGACACTTATGCTCAACAGCGACATCAACGTGTAACCTAAAAACACGTGATAAGAAAGTAAACAAACAATTGTTAAACGATATAAAAGCGCGGTGTCACGTGCGCTAGCCCGATTCATGCCAAATAAAAAAAAAAACAATATATATATATATATATATATATATATATATATATAAGATTCGTTGTTAAATTTTAAATTCTGAAAAAAAACAACGTATTCGATTAAAGACTTTATTGCTTGACAAAAGGAATTTATAGAAGGGGTTATTTTAATTTCCTTAATCCGTAAACAATTCCCTCCGGTCACTTTGTTGTTTCTCCCAGTTTGGGATATGAATGACCATTTCCTTTAGGTGGCGTTCATCACACACACACACACACACACACACACACACACACACACACACACACACACACACACACACACACACACACACACACACACATACACACACACACATATATATATATATATATATATATATATATATATACTTATGATATCCTCATTTTAGTAAAATAAATATAAGTAGATAAAAACAAATATAAAATGTCAGGTCACTTCAATCTTGACAAATAAATAAACAATTAATGATTTACTAGAACCGACCGCGACCGCTTATTTTTAATTGTTGGATGCGAAAAGACATTTTGGTGTGATTGTCGAAAACATAAATGTTTCTCGCCATCTATGTGTAAAGCAGTAAATTTATATCCGGTACATTTTGTTAAACTTTGATAACATCCGGAAATATCTTAATTGTTAAAAGGGATTTCATAGCTTCTATTTCATCCTGCGTAAAGCTAAAATAACTTAAAGCTAACTCGAATTACGACACTTTACACCTAGCAATTGTGTTCTAATATTCATAATATTTACTTATAAAAATGTTTTAAAAATTTGGTTTAAGTGGACCCCCCCACAGTACTAAAGGGTAAATGCGGTATTATGGTAAAAGAAAATGCTAGCTAAGAGACGAGATTGACCAACTAATCTTGAGTTGGCCTAGTGCTTACATTTTTTGTACATTGCTTTTTTGCATTTCTCTTTATATTTTAACGTGAATGAAAGAGATGATACCTCAAATTTATTATATCTAAATATAGAAACTTATAAGCATACCTAAATTTATATAAAGAATCGAAGAGTACGCATTTCCCTCATTCTGATCAAATTACTTTTGCTCCTCTATAACACTGAGCACTCCGTGTTCGTGTCCTTGTGTCATACTTATCCGATACTCTTCAATATTTTCTTGAGATATTTAACGATAATCAGTTACACCTGGTAAACGTTAACAAAATAAAAGAAAACACGAAAGCTCCAAAGTCACGCATGTTATCGTGCGGTTACGTTTGAGAAGTGGAGGGGAAATTATGAGAAGAATGAACAGAAAAATCAGGTTAGTTGCTAATCATTTTGATTGGTCAGTCATACCAAACAAGAGAACCAATGAAAATCGCCAATAATTACTCATGCTCAATGGCGACAGCAATTTCAAGTGAAATAAAAACAACTTGGTAAAATTAAAGATAGTAAACAAATAGTTCGCGATGAAGTAAACAATGTTTTTACATGTACTTTCATAATGACTATAAACAATATAATTAAAAGAGGAATACTAGTTGTTGTCTCCTTATCAAGAGTATTAATAATTAATTTCCAATAGACATTTTCATATTATCATTGTAATACCTTCTTAAAAAAGAGAAGAATCCAGGCTGTCATTGATAGTCGTACATCCAAACAATATGATATAAATGCAGGGTCGATCCTTGGACCTTTATTATTCCTAATATTCATAAATGACCTACCCGATAAAATTGTATCTGAGATGGGTATATTTGCTAATGACACCACGCTCTATAACAGGAACGATGACACCACGCTCTATAACAGGAATGGTGGGAAAACAATGAACACATAACGCAATGGCGAAAACCCTAGATGAAGACCTTCACTACATAGTGGAATGAGGTAAAAAATGGATGGTGACGTTCAATGCTGCCAAGACTAAGCTGTTTTCTTTAAATAATTACAAGAGACGTTTTCAATCGCTAATAGTTAATGGCTAAAAATACATTATCTGAAAGTTCTTCGTTCAATCTCCTCGGCTTAACGTTCACAGTGAACAGGAGTTGAAACAGATACATCGAGAGCATTGCCAAGGCTGCTGCGAAGCAGGTGGGCTCTCTCTACCATGCTAGAAAGTTACTTATGCCTGAAAGTATCCTGTACCTCTTCAAGGCCACCATTCGCCCATGTATAGAGTATTATTGTCACATTTGGACTGATGCATCTGCAGCTGGTCTCTCACTAATGGACAGGGTTCAAAAGAGAGTCGTCAACCTGATAGGTCCTGAATTGTCATATCAGCTTCAGCCTCTATCCCATTGACGAAATGTTGAATCCCTCTGCCTGTTCTATAAGAATTTTAATATTGGATACTCGTACGAACTACAAGCTCTCGTACATCCTCGACGTAATTTCCCCCGACAAACTTGACAAGTAGCAAAGTTTTAACCCTTACAAAGTAGAGATCCCCAGATGCAGAAAGCCTTCTATTCTATTCTTCTATTTTTACCCAGAACTGTTAGACATTGGAATTCCCTTCCGGGTCCCTGCTTCGCCAACTGTACTGACATGCAAACATTCAAGTGTAATGTGAATAGACATCTTGCTGCTCAACTCCCCACATAGTAACTCTGCAATTTATGTCCCTGATAGTAGCCCATTTGAATGGAACTGTCACTCTTTTTATTCGAACACACACACATAATAAGACATGAAGAAAATGTTAGAAACGTGTTTAGTATTTTATATACGCATCCATCTCTCAAACTGAGCAGACTCTCGTCAATAACCAATAGAAATAGTGAACAACTGTTGGTAAACCTGTTAAGTAAACTACTGAACACATCTGATGAGAGCTACAAGGTTTTCGGGTTATGTTGCGGTCAGATGTGAAAGGTGCACGGTGGATTATATGAGAAACAAATACAAACAATTTGCTTGGTCAATCGTAGCAACTGAATAGACCAATGAAATGTATCGATGATATTTTATACTTCACAGCGACATCAAATGTCATTTGAAAACACATGGCAAAACATCAATCAGTAAACAAACAAATAAAGCATGATATCACGCACAACAATTTAAAAACGATGATAATCAATTTGTTTCACTTTTACTTTATTATTCTTTTAGTTGGTCTTTCTTTCTTGTTTATTTCTGCTTATTTTTCTCTTTTCCGTCTGTTAATAGGACGGTAAATTATATCCAGCAAGCATTTCTACATAAATGAGCATGTGATAGTTAGATGTCATATGTGTAATTAAAAATTCATATATATGAGATACAGAGTTTGGAGCACGTTGACGGTAAAAGGATGTGCGATTAACTGAAGATTATTTCCAAAAATGTCATTGTAAACAATGCTAGAAAAATACTCGTGATTCCTTGACAGAACAGCAATATCCAATTGTGAATATGGAAAGAGACATGATATGCTACTAGAATGCTTATTAAAATTCTTGTTAATTACTTTTGGTTTGAGAAAATATCCATAAGTTTTAAGTGTACGGGGGTTGAAGAAGCAAATGAAATTAAGAGTTTTGCTTTAATGATCTCTAATGGCTATAGATCCAACTTTAACACGAAAGCAATATGGAATTTTTAATGTGTGCTAAATAGGAAGCTTATGACACCTAAAAGCCATTTCATGTAATCTGAGGAAACTTAAATATATGCGAATTAATGGATATCGGGTTTGTATTACTGTACACATAGATTCGAAAAAGTTGTCAAAAACAAATATATAACAAATAAAGATAAGTAACTTTTCTACCTAACTGGATATGTTTTTAGTGTTTTTTATTTAATGTAACATGTTTATCAGCTCGAAAAACAGACATTCTTTACCGATGTATTAGAAAGGTAAAAATGGCCCCAACTCTCTCTTTGACACGAGAAGTTTGGTAAAAGGAGTTAAAAATAAACCACTAGACAAAATACTGTTAGAAACTCGCTCAATAGATGTTACCGTGACATAGGATGACATACATGCAGTGGGTTTTTAACAGTATTTTGTCCAGTTGTTTATTTTTTACTCCTTTTCCCAAACGTAGCGTGTCAAAGAGACAGTCGGGCGCCATTTTTAATTTTCTAATATATCGGTAAACACTCTATGTTTTTGGAGCTAAATAAACATGTTACATCACATAAACACACTAAAAACATATCCAGTTAGGTAGAAAAGTAATTTATGTCTTTGTAACATTTATTTGTTATATATTTGTTTTTTGACAATTTTTTCGAATCTATGTGTACAGTAATACAAACGCTAGATATCTACTACCTATTTTGAAACTTGCAAAACAATCGGATACATATTAATTGCTAACTTTCATGGCTTCTTTCACTTTGCATAAACCTAAATATAGCTCACATTATGACATCTTGCGCATAACAGTTGAGTTTCAAAATTCATATTTGCTTATCTCCTTACATATAAATTTATATATACTATAATTACCCCGCTTCTGTTTACTACTGAAAACTCAGTAATGATGTCCTTGTGTCACATTTAACCGCTCCTACTCAATATCTTCTTGGGATATTTAATGATAGTCAGTGACATTTGGTAAACATTAACAAAATATCTCGACGGGAGTTTTATAGTCGAGTAGGTCATCGTGCGGTCAGATTTGAGAAGTGGATGGAAAACTAGGAGGAGACGAAACGTACAAATCAGGTTAATCATACAAAAAGTAACCAATGAATTCGACAATAATTACTTATGCTTAACAGCGATATAAATTTTCATTAAATTGTCCTTTTATCAGTGTGAACAGTCTCGCCACTAATAACTTTGAATACTGAGCAACTAGTAACTAAAATGACTGAACCATTTTAATTTGGGCTGGTATGTTCTCGGGCCACATAGCGGTTAGTTCTGAAAAGTGAATGTTTATTTAATAGAATATAAGAACAACGGACGATTTGATTTGTCAATCATATCATTAAATTGACCAATGAAATTCATCAGTAATACTTTATGCTATATAGCGACATCAATTTAGATTTAAAAAACACGTGCCAGAAAAAAAAACAGTAAACAAAGAAATAAACAATGTTATCACATGTTTTACACATAAATTATTATCATATAACAACGATATTAAAACAATAATCAGTTTATCTGTCATTTTTTATTTACATTTATTGTTCTTTTAGTGTACCTTTTTTTTCTTTCTTTTTTCTCCTCCGTATAAAAAAATCTTCTAATTTTGTTCCTTTTCCATTTTGTTTCGAGTTGTATTAGGAACAGTAAATTGTACTCAGCTGAATATGAAAGTTCTGGATATCTCGAGTAACTGATCATTTTTCTCAATCTCTCACATAAAATTGTTAAAGAATAATAAATTATTGTTATTTAATACAAATGATTCTTATATTATCGTTATTACGTGTTTTGATTCAAATGTGTATATTATATATATATATATATATATATATATATATATATATATATATATGCTTTTTCACTTCTTTTAATTGTTTATTTGATTTGATTCCAACGTATACGTATTCGTTACAGTACAGTGGGGGGGGGGTCAAAAGAGTTTGCAGACTTATTTTTCTCAATTTCTTTATTAATTTTGCTTGATTTTTCATTTTGGACTCTTCCATCATTTGCTGGTTGCTATTCTTGTTCGTTCCATTACTACATTTTACGATAAAAGCCAGAATTTAATAATAGTTCGACATTTTCCACTTTTCAGGTGAGCCAAAAGTTTATGCAGGTAATCTTAATTTATTGATAATTGCTAAAGGAAAGATATTGACAGATAGGGAGAAGGGTGAAATTGTTACATTTCTTGCTGCAAAGAAGTCTACATTGGAAATTTCGAAAATTTTGAAACGAGATCATCGAACTGTGTAGCGTTTCGTCATTGACGGCAAAGATGGAAGAAAAAAGCATAAAAGTGTCAGACCAAATGTGACTTCACCACGAGATATTAGAAAAATGAAGAGGAGTTTGCTAGCAAACCCACACAGCACAAGCAAAGCTATTTTCGACCATGCACGACCCGAAATCGGATTTTGAAACAGATAGCCGATCAGAGAACACAGAAAAAATGTCCTCCTTTGAGTAATATAAACTGTCAGAAGCGACTAGCAATGCCCACTAAATATTTGAAAAGAAATTTTCAAAATGTTCTCTGGACTGACGATGCTAGATCAACCCTCGACAGCCTCGACGGCCCCGACGGCTGGGCCAAGGGATGGCTTCTTAAAGGCAATAGCACACGCTTGCGATTCAGACGTCAACAGAGAGGAGGAGGTGTGATGATTTGGACTGGTATTATTGGAAGTGAGATTGTTGGCCCTTTTCTTGTCCCTGACTGTGTCAAAATGAATTCTGTGAACTACTGAAAGTTTTTGGAATCCTGATGGGCTGGACACCTTAGAGCCCGGATTTGAATCCGATAGAGAACCTCTGGTCGATTCTGAAGAGAAAGGTTTACGAAAACGGGCACCAATTCCATAATAAAAAAGACATTTGGGAGAGAATCAAGAAGGTAGTTTCTGAAATCACACCTCAACAAGTGCATAAATTAACATCCTCTGTTGATAGGAGGCTGATTAATTTGATTAAAAATGGAGCAAAACGAATAAAGGGTTAAATAGTTTCATAAATTCGTATTGTTCTGTTAATTGTTATTTGAGTAATAACTGTTGTTTTCTTGTAATATGTTATCGATATATGGTACTATAATCACGATGACACAATTGTTCGAATCATATCATGTTTAAAATTGTATTTATTGCGGATAAATGAGTGCTTGCAAACTCTTTTGGCCCATATTTCTTCCTGAAATAATTTAAAGATTCATACCCCCCCCAGAATATGATTATTATGTTTTCGTTTCTATGAATTTACTTCATATATTTGCATATCAAACAGTGAGTAACATAGTTATTATATTGGAAAAATATTGCAGCATAAATTTATCAGTTGATACAATTTGCAAACACTTTTGACCCCCACTGTATACAAGAGATAATTAGTTTGATAAGCAATGATTGGTGATTGATTGATTGGTGTTATTCCTCTGTTTTTTTTATTTTTAGTTACTACTTATTTGCTTATACTATTCATTTTATATTTGTTGTTTAATATTTACTAGTTTAGAATTAAAAATAATTAATTAAAATCGAAATTTAAATAAAATTACACATTACAGAATTTAAGGAACGAGAGGGAATAGGCGGTCAGAAGGATATACTTTTATTCTTTGTGATTAACTAATAATGATTGTTTTTAAACCATTTAATTTAGTATTTTTACATGTTTGCATTTAGTTGTATTTTCATTTATTTCATCAGGTAATTTATTCGTATTGTTAGATCTTAATATTGTAAGTTTTTAATCAAGATATGAGATAATGTGCTAGACATTTACCTATGCCTTAAAGTATCTTGTACCTCTATAAAGCAACCATTCTCCCATGTATGGAGTATTATTGGTGCATCTGCTGCTCGTCTCTCGTTCCTGGATAGGGTTCAAAAGGGAATCGCCAACCTGATGGGTCCTAAACTGTCATCTAAGCTTCAGCTTCTAAACCATTGACGAAATGTTCCGTCCCTCTGCAAGTTCCAGAAGTATTTCAATATTGGATACTCCGACGAACTACGAGCCCTCGTTCGCCCTCGACGCAATTTTCCCCGACAAACCCGACAAGCAGCAAAGTCCCACCCCTACACAGTAGAAATCCCTAGATGTAAGAAAACCTTCTATTCTAATAGTTTCTTCCCCAGAACTGCTAGACTTTGGAATTCCCCTACCGGTTCCTGCTTCGCCAACTGTACTGATATGCAGAAGTTCAAGTGTAATGTTAACAGACATCTTGCTGCTCAACTCCCTACATAATATCCTTGCAACTTATGTCCCTGAGAGTATCCCCTATATGAAAGTGGCACTATACCTTGTTTGGGGTGAAAAGTAATTAAAAAAAGAAAAAAAAAAACAACGTTTGAGGATGGTTGAAAAAGTTTTATTTTACTAAGAACTACGAAGGGACAAGCCACTACGAGTACTGACGTTGAGTTAACGAAAGAAAAAAAGAAAGCTCAAGGGAAGTTACTCATTTCCAGAGAGTATAAAAGGAAGTTAACTAATTCTTTCAATACAATTAAGAATTTAAACCTTACCAGTAATGAAATAAAAATGACATATTTAACGATAAGATATTTGTGCCCATTTATATTTTCCTTATTTGTTACAAACCAAACAACGATGTTATTGGCAACTGAGTATATGTTATTACTCACTGCTAAATACGGTGTAAATCAAGAATTTCTTATTACTAAAGAAAATGTTTGGCCAGATATAACATGTAAGCGATATTTTCAAATTTTCATTGGAAATGACACATATTGATAATTTACGTAAACGGGGGAATAGTCTGAGGATCTTGAAAAAAGTTTTATTTTACTAAGAACTAGGCAGGAACGAGCCAGTCCAAGTACATCAGTTGATGTAACGAAAGTAAGAAAGCTCAAGGGAAGTTACTCACTTCGGGATAGCATAAGCGGAAGTTACAAGTTTGTTTTTCTTCAGTACAATCATGATGTTCTAACTATGACGCATTAAAAATGTCGACTACTTCTTTTCGAAATATGTTATATCTAGGGTGAAACTGTTCCGATTTGAATGGAACTGTCACTCTTTTTATTCGAACACATACACAAACAATAAGAAATGAGAAAAATGTTAGAAACGTGTTTAGTATTTTATATACGCATCTGAGTAGAGTCTCGTCAATCACCAATAGTGAATAACTTGATAATCCGATTAATTAAACTACTGATCACATTTGATGAGGGTTAGAAGGTTCTCGGGTTATGTTGCGGTCAGATTTGAAAGGTGCACGTGCACGGTTAACTAAATAGGAAACAAATGCACACAGTCTGATTGGTCAATCTTAGCAATTAAATAGACCAATGAAATTCATCAAAGATATTTTATACTTCACAGCGACATCAAATGTCATTTGAAAACACATGGCAAAACATCAGTAAACAAACAAATAAGCATGATATCACGCACAAATAACAACAATTTACAAACGATGATAATCATTTTATGTGTCACTTTTTTATTATTCTTTTAGTTGGCCTTTCTTTCTTGTTTATTTCTTCTTTTTTTCTCTTTTCCGTCTCGATTCAAATTCTTAATAGGACGGTAAATTGAATCCAGCAAACATTTCACATCCAGACAATACTAGAAAAATACTCGTGATTCATTGACAGAACAGTAATATCCAATTGTGAATATGGAAAGAGACATGATATACGACTAGAAAGAATCCTTATTTAAATTTTTGTTAATTACTTTTGATTTGAGAAAATATCCATAAGTTTTACGTGTAAGGAGTTTTTTTTTTTTTAACATTTTCACCCCAAACAAGGCAAATTGCCACTTTGGTGTAGGGGGCTACTATTAGGGGCAACAACTACTGGGGTACTATGTAGGGATTTTGGGCAGCAAGATGTCGGTTCACGTTACACTTGAACTTCTGCACGTTAGTACTGTTGGGGAAGCAGGGACCTGGAATGGAATTCCAGAGTCTTGCGGTTCTGGGAAAGAAACTATTGGAGTAAAGGTCTTTTACATCTGGGGATCTCTACAGTGTGGGGGTGGGATTTAGCTGCCTGTCGGGTTTGTCGAGTGTGCTCACGTCGTTTGGGCACAAGTGATTGCAGTTCGTCAGAGCATTCGCCACTAAAATACTTGTAGAAAAGGCAGAGGGATGCAACATTTCGTCGATGGGACACAGGCTGAAGCTTAGATGCCAGTTCAGGGCCTATCAGGAGTTTGAAGAAGCAAATCAAATTCAGAGTCTGGCTTTACTGATCTCTAATGACTATAGATCAAAAGTTAAGACGAAAGCAATATGGATTTCTGATGTGTGCTAAATAGGAAACTCATGACCTCTAAAAGCCATTTCATGTATCTAAGGAAACTGAAATACATGCGAATTAATGGATATCTATTTCCTTTTTTTGAAAGTTGCAAAACAATCGGAGACATCTTCATTATATATATGTATAATTTTCATGGCTTATTTTCACTTTGCATAAAACTAACGTAAAACTTCATATAGCTCACATTCTAACAACTTAAGCGTAACAGTTGACTTTCAAAATTCATATTTGCTTAGAATTAAATTCCTTACATATAAATATATATACACTAATATTACCTAGCTTCTGTTTACTATTTCTGTTTTATACCGAGAACTCAGTAATGATGTCCTTGTGTCATATTTAACCGATCCTACTCAATATCCTCTTGGGATATTTAATGATAGTCAGTGACACTTGGTAAATATTAACAAAATATCTCGACGGGAGTTTTATAGTCGAGTAGGTCATCGTGCGGTCAGATTTGAGAAGTGGATGGAAAACTAGGAGGAGACGAAACATAAAAATCAGGTCAATCATACAAAACAAATGAACCAATGAAATTCGACAATAATTACTTATGCTTATTTTCATTTATCGATAACGACTTTGAATACTGAGCAACTAGTAACTAAAATGACTGAACCATTTTAATTTGGGCTGGTATGTTCTCGGGTCACATTGTGATCAGTTTTAAAAAATGCACGGTGCATTAATAGAATACACGAACAACAAACGATTTGATTTGTCAATCATACCATTAAATTGACCAATGAAATTCATCAGTCATACTTTATGCTATATAGCGACATCAATTTTGATTTAAAAACACGTGTCAGAAAAAAAGCAGTAAACAAACAAATAAGCAATATTATAACATGTTTTACACATAAATTATTATCATATAACAACGATATTAAAACAATAATCAGTTTATCTGTCATTTTTTATTTACATTTATTTTTCTTTAAGTGTACCTTTTTTTCTTTCTTTTTTCTTTTCTCCTCCGTATAAATAAATCTTCTAATTTTGTTCCTTTTCCATTTTGTTTCGAATTGTATTAGGAACAGTAAATTGTGTTCAACTGTATTTGAAAGTTCTGGATATCTCGAGTAACTGATCATTTTTCTCAGTCTCTCTTATAAAATTGTTAAAGAATAATAAATTATTGTTATTTAATACAAATGATTCTTATATTATCGTTATTACGTGATTTGATTCAAGTGTGTATAATTTATTTATTTATTTATTCATATATGCTTGTTTTCGCGTATTTTAAACTATGTTTATTCTATCTGATTACAACGTACACGTATTAGTTACAATGTATGAGGTAATTAGTTTGATTAGCGATGAATCTTGCTTGATTTGTGTAATTCTTCTGTTTTTTTATTTGTATTTGTAATTACTACTTGTTTACTAATACTAGTTATTTTATATATGCATTGTTATTTAACCCCCCCCCACAACAAAACACAGTGCCACTTTGAAGTAGGGAGCTACTATCAGGGACAAAAGTTGCAGAGGAATTATGAAGGGAGATGAGTGGCAAGATGTCTGTTCACATTACACTTGAACTTCTGCACGTCAGTACAGTTGAAAAAGCAGAATAATGGAAGCGAGTTCCAAAGTTTAGCAGTTCTGAGGAAGAAACTATTGGAGTGGAAGACTTTCTTACACCTAAGGATCTCTATTGTGAAGGTGTGGGATTTAGCTTCTTGTAAGGTTTGTCGGGGGTGTTTATGTTGAGGGGGTACAAGTGCTTGTAGTTCGTATGAGCATTCGCCATTAAATTACTTGTAGAACAGGCAGGGGGATGAAACCTTTCGTCGATGGGATAGAAGCTGAAGCCTAGATGACAGTTCAGGAATTTCAGGTTGCCAACTCTCTTTTGAATCCTATCAAGAATTGAGAGACAAATAACAGATGTACCAGCCCAAATGTAACAACAGTACACAATACATCAGCGAATGGTGGCCTCATAGAGGTACAGGACACTTTTAGGCGTAAGTAGTTTTCTAGCACGGTAGAGAGAGAGCCGAACTTCTTTGCAAGAAGGGGGCTTGGCCTTTGGAACCGGGATGAAGGTGTGGTATCTGTTCTCGCAGTATGCTGGGCTTTCTCTTTTTCAAAGACCAGCGACCGCTCGCTTGACCGGATTTTTGGCCATTTGAGGGTTCTTTTTTGGACCGACCCTTTCTTTGGGGGACTGGATCGGCACGTTTTCGCTCCCTTTGGGGGCAGCCCACTGAATGTTTTGCTTTATTTCTCTTCCAGATGGTCCGGGGTCTAGCTAGCGGTTCATCGGCCGACGTGCCTTTTTGGGCGAGAGTCCCCTTGGTTGCTAAGTCGGCGGGCGCTGGTTGGCCTTGGATCAGCAACATGGATGAAGTGGACCTCTGCTCCTGCCACCCTGGGGGGCGCCCCCGGGTGTGGCGCTCGAGAGCGGTTCGGGGGTGCCGTCCCAAAGGGCGCCCCATCTGCGAGAGGGATTCCGTTCGGTCGGTTCGGAGTCGGGGATTGCCGAGGGGCGGCCTCGGTGCGGTGCGGTGCGTTCGGGTTCGGGTGAGGCAGTGGCCAGTGGGGTAGCGGTCGCAGGTCGAGATCGGGGTCGCGGTCGGTTTCTGGGGATGCAACCCCGAAGGACCCCTCCAGGACGGTCTCGTGGGGCGCCGCATCAGGAGGTTCGAGAGGGAATGTGGCAGTCGTGGCTGTCACCCGAGACGAGGCGAGGAGGGTGGCAGCCATGAGCTCCACCCGGGGCGAGGGTGCGATGGCCGGCCGGAGCGAGGCGGAGAGTGCGGTGGTGATGGGGGTCGCCCCAGAGTAGGAGGCGGGCCCCTTCTCGATACCAGACGTGGGAGCCGTGGGTCGAGAGCAGGAGTTGGAATTGTGGAAGAGGCTGGTCGCAGCGGACCCAGAGGCCGACCGGGTGGAGGAGTTGTGCGGGAAGTCGACTATAGGGAGGAGCAGGCGTCCGGTCAAGCGTTGGTGGGTCTTGAGCGATGATGGATCGGCGCCGCCAGCAGCGCGGACCTGATCCGAGAGGGGCGGGGCACCCCTTCATACCAATTATCACTATCCAGCTCCCCTTCCCCGGGTAGTTGGTCGCCATTTCCCCTTCACTCCTCACATTAAGCATCGGCGTTGTGCCTAATTTGCTCCGTGGGGGAGCAAATAAATACCGCCGATCTTCTTTGCAAGAAGAGGGACCTCCATAGCCTTCGGGCCAAGATCAACGTGTAGTATCTGTTCCGGCAGATACTGCAAGCAAAGACCCTATGTGGGGCGACCTCACTGATAAGACCTTCATACCAATTGTCACTATCCAGCTCCCCTACTCCCCGGGGAGTTTGTCTCTATTCCCCCTTCACTCTTCACATTAAAAATAGGCCTTGTGCTTAATTTGCAGGGTGGGGGAGCAAATAAATACCGCCCACCTTAATCGCAGCAGTCTTGGCAATGCGCCCAATGTACCTATTCCAGTTCATGTTCCATGTAAACGTTAGGCCAAGGAGTTTAAAGGAAGTACTTTTGGCTTATTTGTTCTTGGCCATTGCTATTGGTGGTAGAGAAGGTTTCTTGTGATTATTGAAGGAAACAAACTTAGTCTTGGCATCATTGAAGGTGACCATCCATAAAAATAATTAATTAAGATCGAAATTAAAGTAAAGTTACAGATTACAGAATTTGAGAAATGAGAAGGCATAGGTGGGTAGGAGGAGATGTACTTTTATTCTTTGTGCTTAACTAATAATAATTGTTTGCAGATCATTTAATTATGTATTTTAATATGTTTGCATTTAGTTGCAGTTTCATTTATTTTATCAAGTAATTTATTCGTATTGTCAGATCTTAATATTATAAGTTTTTAATCAAGATATGAGATGAGATATTTATATTGTTTGATTTTATTATAAGAAGTTTTTTAATCAAGCTGTAAGATAAGATAATATATTATATGTGGTCACAACTCAGTTAATAATCATTTTGATTTGTCAGCCAAATCAAATTATTAGATCGATAAAATTCACAAATAATTACTAATGCTCAAAATTGAAAAAAAAAACATGGGCAAATTACAAAAAGAAAATATACAAACAATCACACGAACAAGAAAACATGATTTCACTTACGTTCGTTTTAATATTCTTATTAAAAAAGAGGAGCATTAAATCCGTTGTCTTCTTAATTATTGTTTTAATAATTAATTTTGACTTCCGTAGACATTCTATTATCATGCAATATTCTAGATTTAACATCATTAAATATGTAGACTATTTATTTTCGAAATAAAAAATAACAGACCGCTAACAGAAAAACACGTGGTTTATGTGCGTTGCAAGATTTATGTAAAAATGATATTATTATTGACTTCTTAATCAATGTCTTAATAAGTTTCATAAGGTAAACATGTCCATAATATCTTAATGCTTTAGCTATGATGCAATTAAATATGGCGACTGCCTTTTTCTGAAATATATTTTCATCTCTGGTAGTACTGTTTCGATATGCATGGAACATTCAAACGCTCAACCTGTCTACGAGGATAATAAAACGTTAGAAACATTTCAGAAACGTTTTTAGTACCGTGTATACGCGTCAATCTGTGAAAGTAAACAGTCTCATCAATGACCACTTGAAAGAGTATAAACAGTTGTTGGTAAACCTGTTAGCTAAAATACTGAACACCTTTGATAGGCGATAGAATGTGGTCAGATTTGAAAAGAGAATGGAAAGTTAATGAAAACGAACATAAACAATTTCATTGGTCAATTCTAACAATCAAATGACCAATGAAATTCATCAGTCATAATTTATGCTTCGTAGCGACATCAAGTTCGATTTAAAAACACATGGCAAAAAACCAAAAACCAAAAAACAAAACAATAACAAACAAATATCAAATAACATGATTTAAACGATGTTTGTTATATTTATCTTTTAGTCCCCTTTCTTTCTTTCTTTCTTTCTTTCTTTTTCCGTTTATTTCTTCTAATTCCCTTTACCCATAGTTTATTAGAAAGAGTAAATTGTGTCTAACATAAAATAAATAATAAAAGAAAAATGTGATTGTTACAAGTGTCCCAACTAATCTATCATTGTTTTAATCTCTTCTGAAAACTAAACCCGTCTAATAATACCGTGGTTCACTACCTTACGCAACATTATATAAAATCTGCAATCATATTAGTTCATTTGTTTATATATATATATATATATATATATATATATATATATATATACATATATATATATATATAGATATATATATATATATATATATATATATATATATATATATATATATGTATATATATTGTTTGACAACATTCCAAAACTAGACAATGTATTTAATTATCACTAATAATATTTTATTACTATTTTTATCAAGTACATCTTACATAACGGAAGCCAACTACATAACTCATCAGAGACTAAAATATATTATTCTGATAATAAGTTTTTTTCTTTTTGTCTTAGAACGGGCAATGATTTCATAAGAAAATACATTGATAAAAAGGAAATGGAGATATTTAAGTAAAAACATAAAAAATCAAAAGCAGTTATTATAGTGTTTATAGTCACCTACACCAAAGAAAAGCCACGTATTTTGTACATCTATAAAATAAAGCTGAACGTCTGTGTGTGTGTCTGGTCACGAATAGGCTCCTATATAGTTGACTAACATAGAAAACTGATCACATAATTATAAAAGATGTATCGAGACACAGGAATCGGTATGTTTGATTTGGCATAATGATGAATCATTAAAACTGTGGGGTCTACATACGCGCCTGGTCCACAAAGTATGGAAATAAAAAATAAAAAAAATTAAAAAAAAAACGTTTACAAGTGTTTCTGATGTAGATGTACATCATAATACTTTGATAAGTATTTTTTAACTTAAATAGGGATGGTATAATAAAATTGTGGGGTCTGCGTTCGCGCCTGGCCTCCATAGAATGGAAATAGGCACAAACATTAATAAAGACTTTTCATATCTATCTGTGTAAGTATACTTTGATAATTATGTTTCAGTTTGAAGAAATATGGTATAATAAAATTATGGGGTGTTCGTTCTTGCCTGACCTCCATAGAATGGAAATATGTCACAAAGTTTAACAAGGTTTTTTAATATAGATCCACAGAATATTGTGATAAGTGTTTCAGTGTGAACATGTATGGTATAATAAATTATGGGGTCTATCTATTTTATTTTTACTTTCATCATATTTTGCTTTGGTTTTAATACCTTCAAATTCGAAGCTATATCTTTACAACCCTTCCTTTACACAACCTCTCATATTTTAATAAATCAGAGTCCAATTTCTGTAGGCTGGTTTTCAACCCAATAAACGACGGGTGCTTTTGCTAGTATATATATATATTTATATATATATATATATATATATATATATATATATATATATATGCTCTTTATTTACCTAAAACAAGGCATATTGCCACTAAGTTGTAAGAGTATGCTAATAGGCACTATATTGGCTGGGATACTATGTAGGGAGTTGGGCAGCAAGATATCTATTCACATTGCACTTGAACATCTACATGTCAGGGGCTTGAGAAGAGAATTCCAAAGTCTAGCAGGTGGAAAAAAAAATCTATTTGAGTAAAAGATTTTGCGGCATCTAGGGGTCTCTACAGTGTAAAGGGTTGGATTTTGCTGTTTGTCTGATTTGTCTGAGTATTTATGAGGAGGTACAAGTGTTTTGAGTTCACCCGGCATTTACCATTATAGTAATTGTAAAACCGACACAGGGATACCACAGTTCGGCGAAAAGACAGAGGTTGGAGTTTGGCCGACAATACAGCACCTACTAGGTTGGCGACCTTTTTTTAACCATGTCTAGAAGTGAAAGACTAATGGCAGATGCACCAGCCCAGATATGACAACAGTATTCCATGCATGGGAAAATAGTAGCTATGTAGAGATACAGGATACTCTTATGTGTGAGTAATCTTCTAGCACGATAGAGACTTCACCTGCTCTCGCAGCAGCCTTAGCGATTAATTCAATCGGGTTATTCGTAGCGTAACAATATACCCGCGCGACTAATATTTCTATGGTCAAAGGCCGAATATCAGCAAAGTCAGCTCCGCTTTATGAGCTGTAGATAAAAAAAACAGACAACAAAAATAAACAAACAAAAACACGTGTTCACGAGTAACTCGCGATGATTATCTGCTTCTATACGTTTAGAACTTTGCAGCTAATTCTACCCTTTGCGACCAAGGCCGCCAACCCCCAATATTTCCTCCTGTATCAGAAAACACGCTATGTGATATACGTATATCTGTACGTGATGTTGCCAAGCTAATCAAAAACCTTGATTCCAGTAAAGCAACTGGCCCTGACGGTATTCCAATTATAGTACTCAAAAAACTTCAACCTGAACTAGCGCCCATACTTACAAAACTGTTTAAACGTTGTCTTAAGGAGAATAGTTTCCCATCTCCCTGGAAAATTTCATCAGTATGCCCTGTATTTAAGAATTCAGGTGATCGCTCATCACCCTCTCAGTACAGGCCAATAAGTCTCCTGTGCGACATGAGTAAGTTGCTAGAATCTGTGTTAAATACAGAAGTAATCAACCATCTCAACAAAAATAACCTTCTTAGTGACACTCAATATGGTTTTCGTTCTGCTAGATCTACAGCAGATGTGCTTACAGTTATATCTCATAGGATTAGCAAATCTCTCAACGGTGGCAATCTTTCTAGGGCAATTGCTCTTGACATATCTAAAACCTTTGATAGGGTATGGCATAAAGGTTTACTTCATAAGATCGCTAGCTATGGTATAGCTGGAAAAGTCTTCTCAATTATTAAATCATTTCTTTCTGATAGGTTCATAAGAGTAGTAGTTGAGAGGCAAAAATCAGAAGCTCACAGTATTAATGCCGGTGTCCCTCAGGGGTCCACCCTGGGCCCAACTCTTTTCCTGATCTACATTAATGATCTTCCAAATCACATCCTTACATCATTTGTAGACATTTATGCTGACGACACTACCATTTATGGTAGCACATCTAAGACAGTAAACGACCAAGTTCTCTCCAATTCTCTCTCCTCTGATCTTGAGCACATAGTACAATGGGGAAAGGAGTGGCTGGTTACTTTTAATGCATCTAAAACCAAGCTTCTCTCTTTATATCATCAACATTCTAATCCACATCTGGCATCAATTGAAATGAATGGCTCTCGTCTTCAGGAGGCCTCAAGTTTTGACAAGCTTCTGGGCTTGACCATTACTCCTGATCTTAAATGGAACACGTACATCAAATCTGTTGTCAGGGCCGCTGGAAAAATGGTGGGATCTTTCTATCGATCCGGTAAATATCTCACTGCTAATTCTATTCTCTATCTATATAAGAGCCAGGTACGTCCAAGGATGGAATACTGTTGCCACATCTGGGCAGGAGCTGCTAGAAAGGACTTGTCCTGCCTTGATAGAGTTCAAAATAGACTTCGTAGCCTCGTAGGAGATGCCCTTTTCTCCTCCTTGCAACCTCTATCTCACAGAAGAGATGTTGCGAGTTTGTCTCTGATGTATCGTTATTTTCATGGAAAGTGTTCGACTGAGCTTCAATCTATGGTCCCCCCTCGCCAAACTTTCACAAGAAACACTCGTCTAGCTGTAAACACTATCAATAATTCCCCCCCACTCTTTATCTGTGCCTAAACCTAAACGTAGATTCCATGAACAAAACATCTTTCTTAGATCTGCACGCCTGTGGAATTGTCTTCCGTTTTCCTGCTTTCCGGCTGACTACAATATGGTTGTGTTCAAGTCTAACGTAAATAAGTTCTTGGTGAGCCGTTCCATATAAGTTATCAAATTTACCAAATTTTCATTACTAATGATTACTATATTGTCCAATTTCTACTGTACACTCTTTAACCCTTATCCTTGAGTGGCCTCTTGGCCTTGATAATGTGGTGATGCCTATGTAAAATAT
Organism: Euprymna scolopes; assembly: GCF_053919585.1. Classification (NCBI taxonomy): domain Eukaryota; kingdom Metazoa; phylum Mollusca; class Cephalopoda; order Sepiida; family Sepiolidae; genus Euprymna; species Euprymna scolopes. The sequence goes on from NC_136497.1 coordinate 30,980,380, forward strand.
ATATATATATATATATATGTATGTATATATATGCTAAACTTGATTCCAGCAGGGGATAATCATATTTTTCAACACATTCAGGTACACTTTGGTGTATACTTTCAAGCTGACTTCGAAAATGTGAGATGGCATGATGTGGCCCTCACTTGAAACCACGCCATAACAGTGGCCGGAAATCTCGTTGACCTGTGGTCCCCAAGCATTGAACCATTCAGCTTTGCATTTTGAGTTTGATGGCAATGGTTCTGTTGTCATAACTTGGATCGGTAGAGAGCATGAGTTGTACAGCGGCGCATCTCCAATCTCGCTCGTTGAACATTGTGTCGCTTTCAGACATGATAGAAGACTCCTATCGCTCTTGGGATTTGTACACAACTGTCCAACTAGTAGATAGTCTGCAAAAAAAGAAGAAAAAAAGAAAACCGGTTTTCGTCAAACGAAAATAGAATCATGTCTTTTCTATGGTGACACTTTCATCGTTCCACTCTGCATCTTCGCATATTAATTAATTTTTTAACTAAGTAGTATGCACAGCTAAATTAAAACTCGGACTAACGTTTTTAAATCGTTTATGTTTCAAATATTATGATGATTCGATAAATAAGATATAATTAGTTAATCAATGCATTCTATTATATATATATATATATATATATATATATATATATATATATAGCCTGTTTATCATACAAGCATTATTGGTTACATATGTGCACAGATGTTTAAGTAGAATCCCAATTCAAATCGACCATTCAACAGACCAAAAAAAGGAGCGATACTGAAACGAGAGTCAAGATTACATTCATTTTTTATAAGATATTCGGGTGTGGTTTACGCCATGGAAAGCGCCGAAGCATATGCTAGTATAAATAACTCCGCTAAATTAAGGAAGTAGCCATGATCTGGTTACCCCTGAACACTATTTCAAGCGCTACCGAGCAGAAACACAAATGTCACCAACTGCATGAAGATGAGTACACTTTGCATATTAATAAACACCAAAGAACGATCAACTAAAGTAATGTATTGATCTAGCACGCTTATAATTAGAATGCTGATATCTACATACGAGAAATATTATCGTAAAACAGCGTTACATAAGAAAACTAACCACATAATTTATCCCAAACGATAAGTAAGTACCCTAAGCAGAAAGCTTTGGGAACGGAATACTCCATCAATATAGACAAATATATCCTATTATGTACCTGTTTGCATGCATGTTGTCTGGAAAACCTATCTCTATACTGAAGCATATAAAATATATTTATATTCTAGTATTGAGGAAAAGATAAACAACCCCCAAAAAGAATTACATCCATCGAAATAAAGTTTCTACATAGATATGAAAACCTTGGCTGCTGTTATTATTTCAGACACCTTGATAGAGTGGAAAATATAACTCTTAGTATACCACATTTATTTAAATCACATGCATAAGCTTGTACATTTTTAACTGGCTGTAAATTTGAACATATGGGCATATATATTATAAACAAACAAATAAATAATAAATAAATAAATTGAAAACGAGAAACAAAAATGAATAGCAAAGCGAGGAATAAAATAAATAAATAAACAAATAAATAGAGCTTATTAATAAAATAGATGAATAATGAAGTCGTCACCAGATAAGAAAAAAAACATAAAATTCTAAGATAGGGAAATAACGGCGATAAGACACGATCGACAAGACGCACGAAAACAGCAAATACAGACTGCAGACAAAGATACAAAACAATAAACAACATAATAAGTGAATGCAGCAAACTAGCCCAAAAAGAATGTAAAAATTGACACGATCAACTGGACAATTATGCAAACAATTGCATCTTGAACACAAAGACAAATGGTACAAACACAACCGGCAGCAGTACTAGAAAATGAAAGTCACAAGATCCTATGGGTCATGGATATACAAACGGATGAACCCATCCAAGCAAGAAGACCGGATGTCATAATAGTTCACAAGAAGGAAAAGTCCTGCCAAATTGTAGTTTTTGCCGTTCCAGCAGACACAGAGTGAAGATCAAGGAGATTTAAAAGTGGAACAAATACACTAGAGAGCTCAAAGGGATCTGGAGAATGATGTAAGTAAAGATAACACCACTAATAGTAGGAGTGCTAGGAACGATACTGAAAAACTTTGAAAAGGGAATGAAAGAGATTGGAATCAGAGGGATGGCAGGGATGATTTCAATAATGAAAACCGCAGAAATATAAAGGAAAACCCTTGAATGTGGAGACTAATACGACACATCAACTACACACAAACTTGACACAGAAACGGCTACAGATATAAAACATAAAGGAACATTACATAGAATCATGAAAACTGAAACCGTATGATTCACAAATACCGCATCCATTATTTCTCTCTATGAGTGTCACAATAAACAGGCACCACACCAAATAATGATGTTCAAGGAGGATGGAAAAATCGAGAAGAGAAAGCACTGGACAAACCTCCGTACTGGGACCTTGAGGAGGCTTATTGGCATCCAATTTCCAGCGAAGACCAATGATCCCCGCCAACAAAAACTCAGTGGTAAGCAGCTGTTGCGATAACGGATTTTTTTTTTGCAAAGGTTATCGAAAGAAGTGGAGAGTACTGGAAATCTGAGGAGACTTGTTGTCAGTCAGACTCCAAGGAACACCACTAAGTGGTCTCAAAGACGATCTTTGATGGTGGCTTGTGTGACTGCTTCTACAGAGTAAATAAATGAACAATTAGAGATGAAAAGATAAAAAGACGAAAATAGGAAAGATAAAGAAATAAAGATTTAAATATAAAATTCAGAGCAAGAAAGGGAGAGAGAGGGAGGGGGAAGATGCCCCAAACTAAAACGACTGCCGGGTCTCAACTGGCTGATTTATAGCTACTAACAAAATCTCTTGGCGTGACAGTGAACTAATCTCTACCTTCGATTTACAAATCCCCCAAAATTGGGAAATGGAAGTTAAATCTCTGTCTTAGAGTCTTATTTGCTTGAATACAAGCAAAAATAGTAACAAGATAAATATAGACTCAAAGACCAACATATATGCTAGTATTGTACTGATACTTGCATATGTAACGCACGCGTCTCAACCCCTTTTAGCATCTGCATAACCTCATTCTTTTTATAAATATATACACACCTACATAACCATAACCACGTTCATACACATATACACATCGCACACCTACCCGACCCTTCAGAGCGTATTCTTATCATTAGTTAACGATATCCTGGAAAAGTATGAACGTAATATTTTGGTTAAGATTTTAAATATTCAATTGTGTTGCACATAAGTACATATCAGCACCTTCGTAAAAGTAAATGAATGTCAATAAAACTATGTAATTTACAGCCAATAATATAAAAGCATGCCCCATCTAATTATACATAGAACTTGATATATATATATATATATATATATATATATATATATATATATATATATATATATATATATCTGGAAAGTCACGGCAGTCTCATTTACATACATATCAATCTCACGTATATTGCACGTTCATTCACACACAAAAGAAAACTCTCATTCAACAACCCTCATTTACGTTCGACTTAACCAAATCTAAATGTGCCTAACTTAAGATTATTCCCCCATAACACCGATAACATCTATTTCGGGAGGGTGCTCTAAGGCAGACTTCAGCAACCTATTGGAGTGTGAGGGCCAAACAGCTATGCTTATTATAAGACTAGGGCCAAATAGCCTTGAAAACATTGTCATGGAGGACAAGAACGTTATTAAATTGATAACTAGATATTCTCTGTGATTACAAAAATAAATAAATAAATAAAAAAACAAAAAAAAAACAAAAAAAAAGAAAAAGAAAAAAAACGAACATGCATTAAATATGATATGATAATATATAGAAGATATCATATACCAAAGAAATAAATAAATAAAAAAAGAAAAAAAAAAAAAAAAAGAAAAAGAAAAAAAAAACGAACATGCATTAAATATGATATGATAATATATAGAAGATATCATATACCAAAGAAATCAATAAATAAAAATTACAAACCCGTTTTACAAAAACATCTTTATTTATATCGTAATATGGTTGTGGATCAAACAGAATTAACTCGAGGGCAGGACTTTGGCCACGGTCTGAAGCTTACCGTTCTCTACTCTAGGGGCTCTCTCAGAAAGCAAAGTTCCTACCGACAGAGATACAGTGATTAGCGATTCTAGATTTAGGGACTCGTGATCTTAAATGTGTGACTATATCTTCATCTGGTCATCAATTTGTCTCTTTTATTTAAAATATTCGTGTATTTATATCTTAGTATTCTTATCTTCTCTTCCAGGCAAAGATTGCATCCATGTTTAAACCTTCTAGGAGGCCTAGATTTACATAAAATATCCCAAACTGAATTAGCTAAGTAGGAGTTGGAACGTAAAAACGAAGGACTAATGTCGTATTCACGTGGTCTGTATAGTAGCCCCCGATATGTTTTTCTGAATACTCTAAAAATTTCGTCACCAACTTTTAACTACAGTAGAACCTCGGGGTAAATATAAGAAACAAAATACAGTACAGTAGGGTGAACATAGCTCAGTGCAAGTTGTGAGAAAAAGGTCTAGGAGACTTGCAAACTGATCGTCAATGTAGGGCCCACGGGGTGGTTCATGTACAATTTGAGTAAGGTAATAAATAATTGAGAAATCGTAACAGAACTCCCCTCATCATCTGGCTTGTTTAAGCGAACTAAGTATTCCACATTGTGAGTATTGAAGCGTGGCCTTCGTTATAAAGATGGCCGGCCAGCTGAAAAAATGACGTCATCGCCGAGGTCCCAACAAGCAAGATATGTGGAACTCTTAGACTGTCAATAATGAACAGTAATTTTTACAGACAGCGTTACAAAACTTCAAAATTGAATTAAAATAAAGAAAGAACACGATGATTTATACTGAAACTCATCTAACATTAATAATAAAAAAAAAAACACACACACACACAAGTTATTTGTTTAAGTATATTAGCAATTGAATATTTCGTTGTATTATAGATTTTAGAGATTAGAATGCGTTCTTTAATTACTTATAAATTACATTTTAAAAAGTACAGGAACACGATTTGTATTTGAAATAAACTTGAAGTTTATTTAATATAATTAAATGAAAATTATGCATGTAAGATTATGAATATTTGAAGCAGAACACAAGCAAAACATTTGATATGAGTTAAGACAATAAACAAATATTAAAATTAAACTTTTTTTTTTTAAATCAAAATGAATATTTTTTAATCAAAATGAACAATATTTTTTTTAATCAAAATGAATATTTTTTAATCAAAATGAATATTTTTTAATCAAAATGAATATTTTTTAATCAAAATGAACCACAATATTTTTTCAAAGTCAAAAACAATATTTTTAATAAATTCATGAAATATTGCACAGTAAAAAAATAATTAACCTAAAGAAAAAATCATGTTTCTTATTTAAGATTATTTCACCACATAACAAAAATAAGATGCAAAATCATTTTTTTATATCCATATTTTCAGTTTGTTAAAATACGTGGGTTTGTATAACTGCACACATAGATTCAAAAAAGTTGTCAAAAAACAAATATATAACAAATAAATGTTATCAAAGGCAAGATAAGTTACTTTTCTGCCAAACTGCATATATTTTTCGTGTTTTTATTCAATGTAACATGTTTATTCAGCTCGAAAAACATACAGTGTTTACCGGAAATTCAAGATGGCGTCTCACACCCTCGTTAACACCGTAAGTTTGGAAAAAGGTGTTATAAATAAAAAACTATTCAAAATACTATTAAACACCCGCCGAATATATGTCAACCTATGTCACGGTAACATATATTGAGCGAGTTTTTAACAGTATTTTATCCGGTTTTTTATTTATAACATCTTTTCCCACACTTACCGTGTTAAAGAGAGAATCAGACGCCATCTTGAATGTTCCAATACATCGGTAAACACTGTATGGTTTTCGAGCTGAATAAACATGTTACATTGAATAAAAACACGAAAAATATATCCAGTTTGGTAGAAAAGTAACTTATCTTGCCTTTGATAACATTTATTTTGTTATATATTTGTTTTTTTGACAACTTTTTCGAATCTATGTGTACAGTAATACAAACCCGTTACTTTTCTACCAAACTGGATATATTTTTCGTGTTTTTATTCAATGTAACATGTTTATTTAGCTCGAAAAAACAGTGTTTACCGATGTATTCGAAAATTCCAGATGGCGTCTGATTCTCTCTTTAACACGGTAAGTTTGGGAAAAGGTGTTATTAATACAAAACCGGATAAAATACTGTTAAAAACTCGCTCAATATATGTTACCGTGACATAGGTTTACATATATTCGGCGGGTTTTTAATAGTATGTTGTATAGTTTTTTATATATAACACCTTATCCCAAACTTACCGTGTTAAAGAGAGAATCAGACGCCATCTTGACTTTTCGAATACATCGGTAAACACTGTTTTTCGAGCTGAATAAACATGTTACATTGAATAAAAACACGAAAAATATTTGGTAGAAAAGTAACTTATCTTGCCTTTGATAACATTTATTTGTTATAGATTTGTTTTTTGACAACTTTTTCGAATCTATGTGTACAGTAATACACACCCAATTAAGTTAATGAAATGAAATGAAAAGACCACGAGTGAACGCGCGTTTTTTTTTTTTTTTTTTAGTTTAGTTTCATATTTTTAAATTTCATCTTTCTAGCTTTAAAAAAAAGTTAAAAAATTTTATCAGCCGGAATAATTTATTTTTAAATATTGAAAAATTTCAGGAAAATTAATTTTTGCTAGATTTTTAAAACACGTGTTTTAAAGAATCGATGTTGTCTCGCATTTTCATTAGTTTTGTATGCTGGAAAATTTTTTTTTTAATATTAGCAATTTATTTGAAGCTTCTTTTGAATGGTAAAAAATTTAGGATGATAATATTGAATTAAATTATAGTTACATCGTGTTAAATACAGGGGGGGGGGAGCACGTTAAATACAGGGGAGGGAAGCACGTTAAAACTTACTTTGCTGAATGGAGATGGTGTAAAATCTTTTTTTTTTTTACTGCATTAAGATTCTTTATCTTTCGGAAATGAAAATACTGTCACTTTTTGGTCCTTTATGATAATTTCCTCAGCAATTTGGAACGATGCACCGTGAAGGCATTTTAATAAAAAAAGAAATATTACACTGACTCCAAGACGTTACGAGTGTCTATCGGTGACTACCGGTGTCACCGGTAAGGACTATCCGTGATGACGTCAGCAGATTAAATTATTTTTGCCCACCGGCCATCTCGTCTTTTAAGACGGTCTTGATTGAAGTCTTCACAGACGTGAATGTTAGCGGAAAGATAAGCAAACAGGATGTGGTCAATTTTCTCAGATATACTCTTAGAGATAATAACCCCGCTATTATGGGGGAGATAAAGGGCAAATGTAAACGCAGTGGTGTGATCAAGTGCAACCCGGAATCAAATATAAAGTAATTTAGGGTCTTCTCTGGAGATATCCATACCACATGGAAAGCCTTCTCTAATGTAGGCACATATTCCATGCCCGGATGTAAAATACTGTTCAAAACGTCGATTTTAGTAATGACCGTTTTCTTAAATTATATTATTTATTAAAAAATAAATTAAAATAATTTTTTCATTAATGATTTAATTGACTTAAAATTTGAAAGAACATGATCATTTAAAAATGAAATTCAAGAAAATATTGGGTGCCATGAGAGCTGATTAATATAAGTTCCATTGCTTTATTTCAATAATGGTGGACATTTTGAAAATTAAAAAATGGCTACTCGTTCTGTCCTACACTATATGATCATTAAGATGGGTAATTATTTTGGTGCTTATGCACTTTTGTGACCGTGCTCTTTTTTGACATGGTATTTTCAAGTTAAATTCAAGTTTTACGATATATTTCTTTTTATTAAATTGTTAGGTGAAAGTACAAAATAATTAATAAACACACTCCCTTAGTACTTTTGTTAATTCTTTCACCATCCTGTCCACCTATATTTTTTTTATTTAACTGTTAGTAGAAATGATATCATTTATAAAATTATTTTTAATAACCCAGGATCTCAATGCTTTGCATTTTTTACCAGATTTTTTTTATCAGATTATAACATTTTTTTACGCTGATGCTTACACGTTCGTGGTACAAGAGAAATATGATATTGCATTTAAAGTTTCCGAGAAAAATGTCAGCATTAAAACCACATGAAATATTTTTTGCAATTATATTATTCTTGTAGAATAAATATTGAGGAAACAACGTTTGATCCATGATAATATCATTAATTCGATAAATCCCTTTTTTTTTAAAAGTAATATTGATTTCATTAACACCAACATTTTGTAATGTTCTTGCAATATATTTTTAATTTTTTAATTGTTACCATATATGATGCTTTATTTTCATAAAAAGCAACACTACTCGTGGTCTTTTCAGTTAGATTTAATGGTGTTTATTCAGATTGGCAATTAAAAAGTAAAGAAAATACAGAAACGTTTGTAACAGTCCAAAAATTACGTAAATAGATCAAGTAGCACCCCCCATGAAATAAAGACTACTCGAGGTCAAAAATATGTTCAATATAGTTTAGTAAAATCGATAAAAGTCGCACATTTTTATTTTCTTAGGGCCGGGGGTCCCCATTGCCAAATAGGCACCGGCTGAAATGTTGAGCGCGACATGCTGTTATTTCTTCACGTTTCTAGCCATCCACTGTTCTTTCTACATGGATTTTGCCATACTGTTTTTATTTATTTATTTTAAGCATTTTTGATAACCGCATGCATTTCTTTAATTAAGGCAGAACAGTTTTCGGAATAAATACCCGCAACCTCCCCATGTTAAGAACGGCTTTCGAAGGTGGGGGAGGGTGTTTATTCTGAAAGCCGTTCTTAACATGGGAAGGTTGGGATGTTTATAATATGCTGGGGTACGTCGTAAAAATGTACCTTTTTCTTTTTTGACCACTTTTGTTTTTAAAGTCCGTTTTGTTAAATTGTAAGGTAAAAATACAAATTAGTTAACGACGACCACGTTTCGCATGTTAAGAATGACTTTCTAAATAGCGTTATTATTAAGGCTTATTTGCTAAAGCAAAAAATAGCACGGTAAGCACCAAAATTATTTTGGTGTTGTTTTTGTTTTAAATTTTGTTCGTTATATCCGGCAAAAAAGAAAAATGCTATACAAGCCAAAATTCCTTAAAAAAAAAAATACCAGCTAAATTCACGAAATTTGGCCTAAAAATGTCGAGTGGTTCCAAAATGAAGAAAAAATAACACAGCATTGCACGTTCAATATTGTAGCCGGTGCCTCTTTGGCAATGGGGGCCCGACTTGTGTGCATACGTCAGCCTTTGTGGTGGACCTGTACGAGAGTGCCTACCCCCTTAAAATGCGATTTACAAAGATTAGAGTTGAGTGTCATGAACAGAAAAACAAATAATTTAATGATTTTTAAACCACTTTCTCGTTAGAACGTTCTACTTTATTGCTGACCATTTCCTTACCGACATGTCACGTGACCGGTGTGTTTTTCCTTACACACGGTGGTAATTGTGGCCTGGTAGACCAACAAAAAACCTACTTAAAAAAAAAAAATGTTTTCTAAGGGCTTTCAGGTGTGCTGAAAGCGAATATCGCATTTAAAATTAGGGCCGGGAACTAGTTTTCAGGATAATAAACCAAAGGAAGAATACTAAAGCTATGCATTGATCATAACAAGTAACGACAAGGAGAAAGCTGAGGAATAAGCTAAGAAATTTGCTGAGGTATTTTTTTCTTGAACCAAAAGGTAATATCCCAAGAGAAAAAACAATACAGAATGCGGAGCCATAACATGACTTAAGAATTACCAGACGGAAGATAAGGAAGGTCATAGAAAATTAAAAAAAATTATATAAGCCGCGCGTACGTGGTCCCCCTCTCTGGTGATGCATATGAGATGATGCTGCAAAAAATAGTGAAGAAATGATGAATGTGTGAAGGGCTAACGTTGTCTTCATATTTTCGCCAAGTTTCGGAACAATCTAATGGATGGGGTAAAATGTCTTCTTTTTTTGTGATTTGTGACCCCTTTTGAGCTCCTAGGAATGCCGAATCCAGTGAAAATGGACAAACCGTGCAGTTTCACGCCTTAACACATGTATATTTGAATTCAGCACCATCGAAAACCGCTGTAGACATAAATATCATTTTGAGTAATATGAAAAAAGAGCGCCAAAAAAGGCACTGTTAGGGCTAAAAAAAGGGGGGGATGCGAACCAAAATTTTGCCAGGGTCACCCATACTGAACTTATATTAAGAACAATAGCTTTCACATCTTGGCCAAGTTACAGGAAAATTTAATGGATGAACCAAACACTATGGGGCAAACATTGTAATTTTTTTTTTACCTCTTTTGAGCCTCTGAATACGCCTGATCTCAGTGTAAATGGAGAATAGTGCAGTTCAGGCTTTAACACATGTACATTTTAATTAACCACCGTGGAAAGCCACTATATAGTCATATCAAGTTTTTGTTGAGAAATATGAAAAAGGGAGCGTTTTTAGCACTAAAAGTCTCCGGGGGACGCAAACAGAATTTTGCCAGGGTCACTCATACTGGATTTCTATTAGGAACAATGGGTTCCACATTTTGGTCAAGTTTCAGAAAAATCTAATGGATGGATCAAAAGTTATGCGGCAAAATATGTCATTTTGGGGCATTTTTGCAAAAAAGTTTTTTTTTACTGTGCACACTCATTTAATGGAATACAATTTGTGGCAACATTTCAGGAAAAACTAATGGACAGTTATTGGGCAATCGTCCGGACTAACGGACGCCTCTGAAAACATAGGTCCCTCTCCGATAAATTGAAGACCAAGAAGAGTGAAGTAGATGAAGGAGGAGCTAAGAGGCACACTCAAAATACTGCTCGAGTGCTCATTTGAGACACAAAAGCTCCTGATGGACTAGAAGATGCTAATATTACAGCAATTTTTAAAAAGGGAAGAATGATGCACTGAACTATAGATCTGTGAACCTAACAAGTGTAATATGTAAAATTATGGAAACCTTAGTTAGGGAAGAGATCATGGATTATATGAGATGAAATAATCTATTTAGCTAGATACTGGATTTTTACCGGGAAGATCTACAGTTCTGCAACTAATTAAAGTAATAGATAATTGGATTAAGGCAATAGATATAATTTGTGATTTTATGAAAAGCTCTCGGAGAAAATTTCATGTTAATATATGGGATGGATTAAAGGACTTTTAATGAACAGGAAACCGTGTTGATGAATGGGGCTGCTTTTGAGTCGTATGATGTGATAAGTGGTGTCTCTGATCTCCTACCTTCTGTTATTTTTATTAATGACTTACTGTGCTGCTCGGAAAAACGGTAGTGCTATATATCTATATGCAGATGACACTAAAGTCTTCAAGATAATAGGGGAAGAAGACTGTTTAGAACTAGACACCTGGACAACATAAGATGGACAGCGAAATGACTACTGAGCTTTCATCCGGATAGACAAGATACATGAGGATTGGCATGACAGTAGTGAATGAAGGGGAATATCATTTTTTGCGTCTACCAAAAACTACCGACAGACATGTTTGAACCTTACCAAACTGGTATTGTTTTCAACTTCCATCCTTCGGACGATAAATATTGGAAAATTGTCCAAAAACATTAATTCCTTCACCCTCAACTGGGCAGTTTTATACAAGGAGGGCTCGTTTTTTGCGTCACCATTTTCTGCAAATTATCTTTTATTTTCGATTGACTTCGCTTAATTTTGAAATTCTCAACTTCCGGTCGGGCGATGGCGGCATCAACTAAGACGTCACGTTTTTTTTCTTCTTCACGTTACGGGTTCAAGCCTGCCTACTATTACTTGTTTTGGATTCTTCTTCCCCTCCCCTCAATATCCGTACTACACACCGTGGCAACGTCGGGTACCCTTGCTAGCTATTGATAAAGAAAATTTTTTTCTGATCATATAGCGTAAAAGGTGAATGAGGTAAACAGTGATAGGAATTATAAGAACGTTTGTGGCTTTTGCTACAAACGTTCAAAAAATCTTGTCTCAAGTTTACGCAAGATGGTGGCCGCAACCGGATGTAGAAAATGAAACGGAATGCAAATTTTAGCGACTCAGAATTGGCGAGTTGACAGTAAGAAAAACAAAACAACTCGACTGCTGATAACAACTAACAAGGGTGTTTTAATAATTAACTACTCTGTACTTGTCATTAATATGTTAATGAACATAACTAAAAAAAAAATTTTTTTTGTTTTTCAACTAAGCTAACAGTTTAATAAAATAAGATATGGTGAAAATTGAATTTCAATATCCTAGTTTTTTTTGCATTTCCTTGTTTTGCTTTGGTAAATAATGCAGAGAAAGGATGATGAAATTCAATTTTTAGGGTATTTTTTGTTACGTGAAACTAGTAGTTGAAACAAAAACATTTCTTTCATTCCATTATTGACATTTTCATGACAAGTGCATGGTTAAAAATTAAAACATAACAAAAAGCTTAAATAAATGATTAATTCCACGCTCTGTACTAAGGAAGGCTAGAGATAAAAATACCTTAGGCAGCATACCTTTTCCGAAATTAGCACAAACATGGATTTATTTTTCCTACCTTCGAAGCAAGAGGAACTAAAAGCTAAAAAAAAGAAGTAAAATTAACATATACACGCATGTGCGTTGAATTCGGAAGATGAATTCTCCTATAAATAGTTACAAACACGTATAATATCCGGTCAAAGAAATCACTCCACCCCCTCCACCAAATATGGCTATCCGTGTTACTGGAACTGCTGTGATGCTCGTGGCAAGGTAAATGTTATCCTAATTCATCCTCGTACTAAAAAATACTAACTTTGTTATTTCTTCTCTTTTAAATTTCTTATTTCATTTTGTAATTTGTAATTATGTGTATTTCAATAATTTATATATGCATTTGTCTTTATTTCTGGTTCCTTGCTTAGTTTTAAATTCTCCGCCAGCAAAAAACACAAACCACGTTCTCTCCCAGCTTAAATAAAAGATTAATTGCACGCTCTGAACTAAGGAAGACTATAGATAAAAATAACTTGGGCAAGATAAATTTTCCGAAATTAGCACAAAAGTGGATTTATGTTATCTACCGTCGAAGCCAGAAGAACTTTATTTAAGTAATATACTTAATATCTACAATTACCATATTCTTGCTTGTATTAATAAAGAGACCTCGTTGATATCTCTACCAAACCACTGAACATAGCTTATAATTAACTGTTACTATGTAACTGAAATCTACAGTGATCTTAGCTGCATCACTAGGACTATTTTCTGTATAGATACAATGTTTTGTCCCTGACCTTAATGAGTGCCTATAGATACGAATTCCGAAACACCACGTAATAATTGTTTCCCTTTACCTCCAAGACGACTGCCTATGTCTAGCCTGCATGCTAAATAGGAGAAAAGAAGGAAATATTTTTTTCTTTTCTCCCAAGCTAAAACATGACTTGAAACTCTACTGTATTTTGTAAGTTAATAACCCCGTCCCTTGAAAGATAACAATCTGCGCCCCCCTCCTCTAGTTGCCGCTAAAACTCTACATTACACACACCTTAGTAGTAGAATCCTTAGCCTCCAGCTCCTAACCTTCACATGGTAACCGCCCAACAGTCATCACTAAACATCTATACATTTCTACCTCTAAGACATGCATTAGAGTTCATTCTTTTTTTTTTACACAGTGATCACCACTTATCAAGGCCCGGAAGCCACTCAGGGATAAGGGTTATTGCAAGTACATTACGTTAGTGTGGAGATTTGATGAAGTGTTTACTTAAGGGGGCAGTTCATTAGAAATTTGTTACCATTGAACTTGAAGACATCCAAGTTGTAGTCCGGTGGGAAGCAGGCAGACGGAACAGAGTTTCACAGGCGTGCAGTTCTAAGAAAGAAGCTTTGTTCATGGAATCCGCTTACCTTATTCAGTGTGGTACTTACCAACCAAAGTGTGCACTCAGATGCAAAGCGATCTTCATTACATAACAATGCCTCTTCTTAGATGGTTTTGCAACGATCAATACAAAACCAAATCCGATTCTGCCTGTTATGCAAAACGCTCGATGACTCTTAAATGAAAACTGAAATTATCTTCCTTCAATAGTAGAAACACACTAACACCTACAACATGTATCAATTCGCATTTACTGAAAACTTGCCAAAATATCTATTTACTTAATTATACATACGGAATACGCCATGACTTAAAATTTACCTCCAGTTTTACCTGTAGTGTAGTGCACCTACATCTTAACCCTCCTATAATCTAAAATATACAATGGCTGGGCAAAATTCTTAGCTCAATTCCTGATACCTACTCACACTATAACGTTATCCTGTACCTCACCTAACATATAAATTTTATAAAAATGGAAAAATCTAAAGGTAAAAATCTTAATCCACACTAACGCCTATCTAACAAATCTGTTCACATAGTTGCTTCCACTGCATGTTTTTATTCTCCCTAGTAACAATGAAATTGTAATGTCCCTAAATCACTTTGAGGAATGTAACTATTCATTAGATATATAACATCTACACACTAACTCTGTAACATACACAAACCACGCGGGGTCGCAGAAATACCTGGATTACGACCCAGGCGCGGAGCAAACCCTCTCAGAGCTGATGGATCCAGTAGACCTTCTCAGATAACCCGTCTAGGAGAAGGAAAACTCTGAAACTAACCCTAAGGGGAGGGAGGCCTCTCCAGTCTTGGATGACAACCTTCCTAGAGCTGTTGACTCAAACAAATTACCGGTGTGCAAACCTAAACTGCTTAAGGAGTAGATAGACTCTGTCTATCGATCGGTTTCCATACTCCTTTTTTGCCTATTAGTAAGGCGCAGAGACACTATCACAGTGATTCGACAAAAAAACTTAGTGGTAAATCTTGTTTCTTGTCTAGGGCAATGAACGCCGTTTTCCCCACTCCCAACACATCCCACCCCTCAAAACTGGGCACTTGGGAGTGCTTGAGTACCACACGTGCCTGTGCAATTAGATTGGGTTGACCTTCTTCTGATGGGTTGAGGGTACCGGATTGACAGTTCCTGGCTGCTGTTTCCGATTGGTAGTACAGTGCCCTAACTCTTTCGCAGCGCTTAGAGCGGCTGCTCCTTCAACAGTTGTATAATATCGGGATGTTTGTAGTGCCATGTCGCGCATGGAAAGGGACCCTGCACTCATCCCCGATGGGCTTTTCTGAGGCCAAAGTCCTAGTTTAAGAAAGGTCAGCTGATGGTCTACTTGTGTTGCATGTCTGATACCCTGCATAACCTCTTGCTAAGCCCCCCTTACCTAACTGAAACTCTTTTGGAACATGATGACAGTACAATAAAAAAAAAATAAGCTTAAACCAGCCCTAGGGACAAACAAATCCAACTTTCCTCCTCCCTTGAGGCTTGCATTCACGAACATCCGTGGGCTTAGAACTAATTTAGCTGATATTGAAGTATTTCTCCTAACAAATACCCCGGATATGTTAGAACTAAGTCAGACTAACATACACTCCTCCATCCCCTCTAACTACTTCAACATGTCTGGCTATCTCCCACTCTGCCGTAAGGACTCTGACAGACATATGCGGTCTACATTCGTAACACCCTCCCCTTGACTAGAGAAACAAACCTAGAATCGGTCGATCAAGCCTGTATGTGCTTTAGACTTAACATACAACATAACATAAGCTACTTTTCTTTTCTCTACCGCTGTCCCTCGACCCAGGACTGCACCATAATTAACAAAGTCTCTGACAGCATAGATACAGCACTCTCACTCAACACTAGCGCACAAGTACATGCATTTGGTGATTTTAATGTCCACCGCAAAAGCTGGCTTGGATTCTCTACTCAGACAGATGCAGCAGGCAGCACATCATATAATTCGCTATATCTCACTCCCTATCACAAATGGTCACGTTTCCAACCCGTTTCCCTGACCAGGAAGAACAACACGCATCACTTCTAGATCTGTTTCTGGCATCAGTTCCCGATGATTGTATAACAAATGCTGACAGCCCACTCGGGAACGCTTATCATGCAATGATAATGGTCGAAATCGCCCTAAACTCTAAACCCAAAACTGAAGAGCCAGTGCTCAAAACAACGAGATATTATAAAAAGGCTGACTGGGGGGGCATCAGAGATCTCACCAGAGATGCCCCATGGAAAATAGTGTTTATTTTCCTGCTGAACAGTGCGCAAATGAGACCACTGAATGGTTCAAAACAGCAATTGAAGCACATGTTCCCATGCGGAAATTTTATAGCAAGCTCCACTCTCCCCAATGATTTACTTCGACATTGCTCAAAGTCAGCATGCATACCGCAGATTAAACCAATATAAGTCCAGTTTAAACAGACAGAGGTATATAGAAACCAGAAGTAACGTTAAGAAAGAAATAGCGACAGCTAAGAGAGAATTTACTGAAACCACTAAAAAACGCATCGAAGTATCTAAATTAGGAACTCGTGACTTCTGGAAAATCCACAACAGTGTCGTAAATAATGGGCAATCAACAATTCCTCCACTAACCAATAATCACGAGGTTGTTTACTCAGAAACCGACAAGCCTAATATACTTGCCAATCGATTTGCCTCAAACTCCACACTAGACCCTTCCAACCACCCCCTGCCTTACTTTCCTTTGCGGACAGACGTCACGCCAGACGATCTAAAAATCACTCCTGTTCAGGTGAATGCTATCACAAAATACCTTGATACCTCAAAAGCATGTGGACCTGATCTCATCCCAGGTGTGCTATAAAAAATTGCTCAGCAGAAGTAGCTCCAGTTCTCTCCAAACTCTACAACAAATGCCTTAATGAATCTTACTTTCCGGGCTGTTGGAAAACTGCTTCTGTGGTACCAGTATTCAAGAATTCTGGCGAAAGAACTGACCCAGCAAATTATCGCCTCATTAGCCTCCTCCCACTTTTCGCGAAAATATTAGAGACCATAATTAACCATGCTCTCGTCCGTCACCTTACAGATGCTAAACTTCTGACTGACAAACAATATGGATTTAGACAAGCCCGTTGCACAGCAGACCTTCTCACTGGAATCTCTGAACGTATATACCATTCACTGGACAAAACGTGGGAGGGCAGAGCGGTAGCTCTAGATATATCTAAGGCTTTTGAAAGGGTCTGGCATGAGGGTCTCCTCAGGAAAATTAGATCATACGGTATCACTGGTAGAATACTTAACATAATTAAATCCTTCTTAGATAAAAGAAAAAATCCAGGTTGTCCTCGACGGTCGTACATCTAAACAATATGATATAAATGCGGGAGTACCTCAGGGGTCTATCCTTGGACCTCTATTGTTCCTAATATTTATTAATGACCCCCCCCCCCGACAAAATTGCCTCCGAGATGGGTATATATGCTGCTGACACCACACTCTATAACAGGCATGACAGGAAAACAAATGAACACATATCTAAAGAAATGGCAGAAATACTAGAGGATGTGTAGTGGAATGGGTACAAAAATGAATGGTCATATTCAATGCTGCCAAGACTAAACTGATTTCCTTCAATAATTACAAGAATCCTTCTCTGCCACCAATAGCAATGGATAGTAACTCTTTATCTGAGAGTAAATCTTTCAAACTGCTTGGCCTAAAGTTCACAGGAAATAGAAATTGGAACAATTACATTGAAAGCATTGCCAGGGCCGCTGCGAAGAAGGTAGGCTCTCTCTACCGTGCTAGAAAACTACTCACACCTGAAAGTATCCTGTACCTCTATAAGACTAACATTTGCCCATGTATGGAGTATTGCTGTCACATTTGGGCTGGTGCAACTGCTACTAGTCTCTCTCTCCTAGACAAGGTTCAAAAGAGAGTCGCCAATCTGATAGGCCCTGAACTGGCATCTAAGCTTCAGCCTCTGTCCCATCGACGAAACGTTGCATCCCTCTGCCTGTTCTACAAGTATTTTAGCCCCCACGACGTAGACACCCTCGACAAACCCGACAGGCAGCTAAATCCCACCCCCACAGAGTAGAGATCCCTAGATGTAAAAGATCTTTCTACTCCAGTAGTTTCTTCCTCAGAACCGCTAAACTCTGGAATTCCATTCTAGGTCCCTGCTCCCCCAACTGTACTGACATGCAGTAGTTCAAGTGCAACGTGAACCGACACCTTGCTGCCCAAATCCCAACATAGTGCCCCAGTAGTTGTCCCCCCTAATAGTAGCCCTCTACACCAAAGTGGCAATGTGCCTTGTTTGGGGTGAAAATGTAATAACCCCCCCTAAAAACCCCCCATTATATTCATGCTCTGTTTTAGTACTTAAAACTCTACCTTTATTAAGTTTACATAAAATAATACATTTCATTAAGATTAAAAAATAATGAGTATAATATGTTATGTGATCATTAATTAATTGGTTGAATGTTTATATACTTTGGGGATGGCTATTCATTTTGAATGTATTTGTTCAATACTTACACTGAATTTATTTCTTTTTGAATAAGTAAATACGGAGAGCACTAATTGCATTCATTCGAATTTCATTTGAATTTTATCTTTGGCATTTAAAACATTCTGATCTTATTTGATTTATTTGCAGAGTAATTAAGCTTTAAAAAGTGTCAATCATTAAAAAAAAAAGATTGTGTATAAAATAAAAAACAGGGTTCACTGACAGATTTCTGAAACTTACATAGGATAGGTGCAATTCTCTATCTATATAAAAGCCAAGTACGCCCAAGGATGGAGTACTGCTGCCACATCTAGACAGGAGCTGCTAAAAAAACTACACCCTGCCTTGACAGAGTACAAAATAGACTTCGTGACTTAGTGGGGGATGCCCTTTTCTCTTCCCTGCAACCTCTCTCCCACAGAAGAGTCGTTGTGAGCCTGTCTTTGTTTTATCGTTACTTCCATGGCAAGTGCTCGTCTGAGCTCCAATCTCTGGTCCCCTCTCGCCAATCTTTCACGATAAACACCCATCTATCTGAAACCAGTGTTAAAAATTTCCCCCACTCTTCATCTGTGCCAAAACCAAAACATAGATTCCATGAACAAAGGTTCTTTCTTAGAAGTGCACGCCTGTGGAACTCTGTTCCGTTTGCCTGTTTCCCACATGACTGCAACTTAGATGTCTTCAAGTTCAACATAAAAAAATTCCTGATAAACTGCCCCCTTAAGTAAGACACTTTATCAAATCTCTAATACTAACGATTACTACAATATTATCCCATTGATTACTGTACACGCAATAATTCTTATCCCCGAGTGGCTTCCGGGCCTTGATAAGTGGTGACCTCCATGTAAAAGAAAAAAGGTGGAAGGAAATAAAAAGCCGATTGATACATTATCCCTTTAAAACTGTCCCTGCTGAATGTCTGTCGGCAGCTGATGTCAAATCAGTTCTCAGTTTTTCATTTATGTTTATCGTATTTTTTTTGTTTTATGATTGAGTCTTGTTCGTGTATTTGCGATGATAGTAATTAAATTCGGTGGATCAGAGGAGGAAACAGCCTTTTCTTGAATGAGAAAGCTTCGTCTTTTATGTTACAAATAATCTTTGATAATAAGGTTCGCAGGTAAAGTAAAGTAAGAAAAACTACAGTAAAAAGATGTATTATTTACCTTCGCCTAGTCATCTACATACAGTCCTGTTTCGTTATATCACAGCTCAAAAGTACGGCTAGACAGGCAACTACCTCAAGCCAACAAAATTATACGAACATTGTAACGAGTTACAGACTATTGATTAGCATTTCGACATTTCTATATCGTCGTCAGCACTCCAAAAATTTTAGCAATTAATATAATTATACATATATATATACATATATATATATATATGTATATATATGCATATATATATATATACACGTACTAACTCTCTCACACACACACACACACACACACACACACACACATATATATATATATATATATATATATATATATATATATAGGTATACTTATGATAAGAACATAAAACAATTATAAAATGGCAGTTCAACAACTTGACAAATATATAAATAATTATTTACTAGTAACGACGCTTTTGTTTTTATCGTTAGTCAGCACTTTTTGTTTTGTATAAGTAAGGACTTTGAACCTGATTTTGCAAAGCATATGTTTCCCTTTAGCTATGGCTAAAACACCAACGTATTCAATAAACCGGATTTTTATTTCTAATTTAAAAAAATTGAAAAAAATATATATAAATAAAAGAGGGTTACATGAGATTGAGTGTTACCAATGTGTGTGTATTTAATAAATGTTATTGTTCATACAACGTTTCAAACTGATCAATATTTGGAACATATGCGTAATTATTTTACCAAACAGTTATGTTCCTTACGAACATCAACAGAATTAATCATGATATGCTACTAACAATTATGTTTAGAATCATTATTTCAATTTGAAAAAAGAAAAACAAACTCTTGCATTAACTCTGAGTTTGGAAAATATTTATACGTTAACGCTTTAAGCTGAAGAAGAAAATGAAATTTGAAGAATCTTTCTCAATTGATTTAAAATGACTATGGAATAAATCTAATGCAATTATGTAAAATTTTGGTTTACAAATTGGAATTCATGCTAAGTAAGACTTATATATTCTCTAAAACCCATTTAGAATGATTCGAAGATACTAAAATATGCGAATATTTATTAATCGATATCAATTATCTGTTGTTAAATTTTCCCAATAATCAAAAACATCTGAATTATTACGAAGTACTCTAACTTCTTTTCCATTTCACATAAAACTAAATTAAGCTAAATATTGCCTAATTACGGCACATTACATAGCAGTTGAGTTTCGATATCTGTATATTAATTGGCTAACACTGAATCTTATACATAAACATATATAAGCATATGCACATATCTTCATTTATATAATACCTGTGTAATTATTTATATAATACCTGTGTAATTATTTATATAATACCTGTGTAATTATTTATATAATACCTGTGTAATTATTTATATAATACCTGAATAAAGAATTTATATTATACCTGTATAATTAGTTTATATAATACCTGTAAAATTAATTTATCTAATACCTGTATAATCAATATATATTATACCTGCATCCATAATTTATATACTACCTGTATAATTTATTTATATAATACCTGTATAATTAATTTATATTATACCTGTATAATTAATTTATCTAATACCTGTATAATTAATTTATATAATACCTGTATAATAATTTATATGATACCTGTATAATTAATTTATATGATACTGTATAATTAATTCATATGATACCTGTATAATTAATTTATATGATACCTGAACAATTAATTTATATGATACCCGTACAAAAAATTATATGATACCTGTATAATTAATTTATATACTACCTGGTTTCTGAATTCTGAAGTATCTATTTTTCTGTTTTGCCCCGATAATGTGTACGCGTGTCCTTATATAATACTTAAAAAAATCCATGTGTTTTTAAAGTAAAATTTATGATGCTATGAAGTATTAATTATGACTGATGAATTTCATTGGTCCTTTGATGCGTATGGTTGACCAATCAAATTCTTTATTTTTTTTATTAATTGTCTGTGCAATTTTCAAATCTGACCACAATGTGATCCGAAAACTTTCTAGCCCTCATCAAAATGTTTAGTATTTTAGTTAACAGGTTCACCAACAACTGTTTATTATTTCCAGTGGTTATTGACGAGACTCTGTTTACTTTAGCATATTGAGGCGTATAGAGAGTACTAAACAAGTTTGGAACATTTTCTAATGTTTTATTGTCTTCGTAGACAAATCAAGAATGTGAATGTTCTATGCAGTTCGGAAGAGTATCACTAGAGATAAAAATATTCCAGAAAAAAAGCAGTCGGCATATTTAATAGCGTCATACTCCGTGCATTAAAATATAAAAATGTCTACCCTAGTGAAAAAACGATTAAGACTAATCAAATAGACATGGGATCATTGTGACAGAAATCTTGTAACGTATGTAAAACTACGTGATTTTCTGTTAGCGGGCATGTTTTTTTAGGTTCGGAAATAAACAATGGACATATGCAATGACATAGAATCTCTAGCCAAATCCAAATTAATTATTTACACTCTGGTTAAGAAAACAACGGAGTTAATTATATTGGTGTCGCTGGTGAGCATCTGTAATTATTAGTGAAAATCATTGACCCATTAGTTTAGTATGATTGACTAATCAAAGTGATCAACAACTAACTTGGTTTTTGTGTTCATTCTTACCCTCTTAATGTTCCTTCTATTACTTAATTCTAACGGTACAATGACCTGCGTGACCTGGAAACTTCCAACAACATGTTATTATTTATATTTTATCAAATTTTTACCACATATCACTGACTATCATTAAATACCCCCAAGGAGATATTGATGAGTGTCAGTCTAATAGGACATAATTTAGACGGGCACATTATTCAGAACCAAACAATAGAAAACATAGTTTTACCAGAATTGAGAAACCAGGTATTATCCTAATATCTATATAAATTAACGCATTTGCATAGATTTATATGGTGTTGTATAAAGGATTCCATTTTAGCTATTTAAAATTAATTTTGGAACTCAGCTGGTTCGCGTAAGGTGTCGTTATTTGGGCTATATTTAGTTTAATTTAGTTTTATACAAAATGAAAACAAAGATGTGAGAGACCTTTGTAAGAATTCAGACACCTACAATTATTGTGAAATTTAACAATAGATAATTTATATAAATTAATTAATATTCGTATATTTTTAGCTTCTTTATATTAAAAAGGATTTTAAGTCATATAATTTTCTTATTTAGCAGAAATTCTCATATAAAATCAAATATTACATAATTGTATTAAATTGTATGGATGATTTTTGGAGATAAATTAAACACGACCTTCCTATCATTTTTCTTTAAACATTTTAAACTTAAGCGTTAATTTATAGACATCTTTTAATTAGTCACCTTACTAATTGTACGATATAAACAAAGACTTTTTCTGATAAAAAACGGGTTTTAGTTTGTTTCTATTTATTTATTTTTATTCCTATAGTAAACTAAGTGATATCGTGTATTTAATACTTATTTTCTTCGAACACAGGATATATTTATTTACATATTTAATAATGTTGTTTATCCGCCATGAACATGTAACCAAAGCTATTTAGCTCTCCTCGTAAAATCAGCGTAGCTTTTTGCCCTCACGCCCCAAAAGGCACTGAACTCTGCCCTGGAAAAACCTCCAGAAGTAAGTGCTATCAATAGTATTGAAACTAAACTTGCGTTAGGCACCTTTAGATCTTAGGTAGAACGTAATTGAGTGTTTTAGAATGAGTTTTTTTTTTCTGTGAATGAACGTGCAATATATTTATGTAAATAAATCTAAGAACGATTTTGATACGTTACAGATATACACACATATTTATTCATGTGTATTATTAAATGGGGCATGTTTGTTTGTTTGTTTGTTTACCCAGCATATCGACCTTCTTTGGGTCATTTAATGTCGTATATAAGATTTAATAATTTAGATACTTTCAAGGTCGATTTTCGCTGGATATATTCGGGTAATGTTTTAGTACAGTTTGTTATTTAATGGTATTTATATTTTATCGTAAAGAGTTTCTCTTTTTAAGAAATTTAGAATGGTTTTTAAGATTTTCGTTTTCGAAGGGGGAAAGAAAAATACAAAAGTAGTTAGTAGGGCCCTCCTAACCCTCCTAGTTGATAGACCGCCTGTTTCACTTCGGTTTGTAAAGGAACCTGAGCTCCTGCAGGCCAGTCTCGAAGTCGGGATGCTCTCTAGATAGGATAAAATGGAGAAAAGAACATTTTGTGGGTGGGGGAAGGGCGTTAGTGATTTCCATCTTTCTCTCCAAGATGGGTGAAATTTAGAGTGAGGGGTGAAAAGAAAAATTGCAGACAGGAGAGGGTGGGGATCTTGGAGGCTTTTTAGTTGGGGAGGGATGAAGTATTCACTCGGCTATCTAAGAGGCTGAAAATTGATTACACTTGGTGGAACTGCGCCTGCCACACCTAGGCGGGGAACATGTGTTCAAATTTGGCTCCTTTTCGTACACACAGACTTGCTACATGTATCCATCTTCTGTCAAATGCCACACGATGCAGCCTTCTTCCATCACACCTGATCTTCACCCGTAGTTGTGTTTAAGGAAAGCTATCAGATCCTGATCAGAAAAAAAGATCCCCCTACCCAGGGCAGCTTGCAGACGCGACGTCTAAATCACCATTCTCGCTACGGCCAGGATCGTAATGTAGACCATTTATCCTTCCCTGTCCCATGGCGGCCTCACATTGTCAACGACATTGGACACGGTAATCGGGCGTGGATGCTCGGGATCGATGTGAGCCGTCATATCGCTGACATACGACCAGTACTGGCGGAGTTTGTGGCAATCGAAGAAAACGTGATCAGTCGTTTTTACGGTCGTTGTCCCGCAACGGGGAGAAGCAGGCGACTCCAAAAAACCGGGACTGCATTTTGATCCCAGCCCGAAAGCCAAGACAAAGGGGGCATGCTTTTAGGTGACTTGGTGTGCATCACATAGTTTTATTGACATGCATATAGTCTTATGCGGATATACAAACGCATGAGCGAATATATACTTGTGTATGTGCAACACAATTGAATATTTAAAATCTTAACCAAAATATTATTTTCATAACTAATTAACTGAAGGGTTATCCAGGGTCCGGAATGTATGTGTACGTGTGTGTGTATACATGTATGTAAACATGTGTGCGTGTCTGTAGGTGCGTATATACTTATACACAGATGTGCGTATACGGAAGCAAAGACGGGTAAGAACGCATGTGTGTACATATGCACGTATCAGTACAGTACTAGCATATATGTGGGTCTTTGAATGCACATATATGCTATATTTATTTTTAGACTATTTTTACTTGTATTCAAACAAATAAGACGCTAAGGCAGAGATTTAACTTCCATTTCCCAATTTCCAGGGATTTGTACACCGAAGGTGGAGAGGTTGCCACGCCCAGAGATGTTGTTAGTAGCTATAAATCAGCCAGTTGACACCCAACGATCGTATTCGTCTGGGGCATTACCCTCTTTCTCTCTTTTCCGTCCTCCCAATTTTATACTTTAATTTTG